>NC_141815.1:2862383-2864883 GCF_057944985.1 Cucurbita pepo subsp. pepo | reverse complement strand
TCAACAAGTCTCATGTCGCACGCCCAAAGTCATTTGACACCGCCCCAGAAAGCATGTTCCGCCACCACGCAGCCTTCAAAACATAGGGCTAGCCCAAGGAAGGGAGGCATACCACAACAACGTCCCACACTCAACGAGGTTCATGCCGCACGCCCGAAGGCACCCGGCTCCACCCCACCTTGCATGTTTCATCATCGTACCAGCAGCCATCCACAGTCCTCACACCAGAGATTCCCAGTTAGAAGGCAACATCGCAACATTCCGTGCTCAACGAGGCTCATGTCGCACGCCCAAAGGCACCCGATTCCGACCAGCCGAACATGTTCTGGCACCACACGCCTTCAAAACATAGGGCTGGCCCAAGGCTGGCCAAGCATCACCACAACGTCACACACTCAACGAGGTTCATGCCGCACGCCCGAAGGCACCCGACTCCACCCCACCTTGCATGTTTCATCATCGTACCAGCCATCAACCATCCTCAAGCCAGCCCAAGTTAGAAGGCAACATCGCAACATTCCATTCTCAACAAGGCTCATGTCGCACGCCCAAAGGCGCACCCAACACGGCCTCACCGCGCAAGTTTCGCCACCGCACCGCCGCCGTCAACCACCCTCGTCCGCCGACCACCACCCCAACGCCCCAAGCATATGCCCATGTGCGGCGCATAGTGCTTGGGGCGCATGCTTGGGGCGTGGGGGTGGCGGAAGATATAGGGGTACCCCCGTGCCCAGCCCATGCAGACTAGTCACCCCCCTATATAGTACATTTTGAGGCATTTTTGGTCTGCCAGGCCTAGATACGATTTTTCTGAGCGGTCATACGGTCAAATATCTCAAGTTTTAGAATGTTTTTTTCCATGAACTCAATTGATTCATGAATTGGACATTCTAATGGATCTAGAAATCAAGTTTCATAATTTTTCAACCAACCAATTTTTTTTAATGAATTTTTAAATATTAAATAATAAGAAATTAGAAAAAATAGCTAGAGTGGTCAAAAAAATCTGAAATTTTGTGGTAATCATTCTTTCATGTTGCTTAGCTCCCAGAAAAAAAATTTACAACAAACTGACCACTCCACATGTACTTTCACAATTAATGGGTGATGGATGGGGCGCAGGCACGGGCGCGCGCGCAGCAGAGCGCGGGCGGGGCGGGACGGGGCGCGCGCTCGCGGGAGCACGCTGGCGGGGCGGGGCGGGGGGCGCGCGCTCGCGGGAGCACGCTGGCGGGGCGAGACGGAGCGCGCGCGCGCGCGCTGGAGCATGAGGGCGTGGCGGGGCGGGCGAGCGCACGGGGGCAAGCGGGCGGGGCGCACGCGGGTGGGGCGGGATGGGGCTGGCGAGCGCACGGGAACGTTCCGACACTGCCCCACCGTGCGCGTTCCGCCACCGCACCCCCGCCGTCAACCGCCCTCGGCCTCCGACCACCACCCCGACGCCCCAAGCATATGCCCCTGTGCGGCGCATAGTGCTTGGGGCGTGGGGGTGGCGGAAGATATAGGGGGTACCCCCGTGCCCAGCCCATGCAGACTAGTCACCCCCCTATATAGTACATTTTGAGGCATTTTTGGTCTGCCAGGCCTAGATACGATTTTTCTGAGCGGTCATACGGTCAAATATCTCAAGTTTTAGAATGTTTTTTTTCCATGAACTCAATTGATTCATGAATTGGACATTCCAATGGATCTAGAAATCAAGTTTCATAATTTTTCGACCAACCAATTTTTTTTAATGAATTTTTAAATATTAAATAATAAGAAATTAGAAAAAATAGCTAGAGTGGTCAAAAAAATCTGAAATTTTGTGGGAATCATTCTTTCATGTTGCTTAGCTCCCAAAAAAAATATTACAACAAACCGACCACTCCACATGTACTTTCACAATTAATGGGTGATGGTTGTAAAAACGCGGTCATGGTTGGTGTCTTAGTGTAATGTACTTGCTCTAGTATCAAAACTCTTCATTTTATTGTTTTAGACAAGCAAAAGAAAAAATAGTTAAATTTGACGGGTGTCACTCTTTTCTTAGTTCCAAAAAAAAAAAAAAAAGCATTAAAAATGAACATTCACTTTTCACGGGTATTGGGTTTGATGATATTTTTATAGTCCAAGGCTTTATACACGTTCTTACTTTCCACGGATGTTAGGTGTGATGAATTGTTGTAGGGGCTAACCTTCAAGGCTTTATACGTGTACTCACGTTTCATAGGCATTGGGTATGATGTTTTTTCTATGGAGGTAACATCCAACACTTTTGATATGCTGTTGGTAGGACATGTATCGCACATAGCATAGGATGGGGCTTGGCGTGTGCGAGGGGAGTGGGGGCGCGGGGGTGTGCGGGGGCGTGCGGGGTGAGCGCGCGGGGCAGTGCGGGGGCGTGCGGGGGTGCGCGGGGTGAGCGTGCGGGGGCGTGCGGGGTGAGCGCGCGGGGCAGTGCGGGGGCGTGCGGGGGTGCGCGGGGTGAGCGTGCGGGGGCGTGCGGGGTGAGCGCGCG
>NC_141815.1:2852383-2854883 GCF_057944985.1 Cucurbita pepo subsp. pepo | reverse complement strand
CCATGCTCAACAAGTCTCATGTCGCACGCCCAAAGTCATTTGACACCGCCCCAGAAAGCATGTTCCGCCACCACGCAGCCTTCAAAACATAGGGCTAGCCCAAGGAAGGGAGGCATACCACAACAACGTCCCACACTCAACGAGGTTCATGCCGCACGCCCGAAGGCACCCGGCTCCACCCCACCTTGCATGTTTCATCATCGTACCAGCAGCCATCCACAGTCCTCACACCAGAGATTCCCAGTTAGAAGGCAACATCGCAACATTCCGTGCTCAACGAGGCTCATGTCGCACGCCCAAAGGCACCCGATTCCGACCAGCCGAACATGTTCTGGCACCACACGCCTTCAAAACATAGGGCTGGCCCAAGGCTGGCCAAGCATCACCACAACGTCACACACTCAACGAGGTTCATGCCGCACGCCCGAAGGCACCCGACTCCACCCCACCTTGCATGTTTCATCATCGTACCAGCCATCAACCATCCTCAAGCCAGCCCAAGTTAGAAGGCAACATCGCAACATTCCATTCTCAACAAGGCTCATGTCGCACGCCCAAAGGCGCACCCAACACGGCCTCACCGCGCAAGTTTCGCCACCGCACCGCCGCCGTCAACCACCCTCGTCCGCCGACCACCACCCCAACGCCCCAAGCATATGCCCATGTGCGGCGCATAGTGCTTGGGGCGCATGCTTGGGGCGTGGGGGTGGCGGAAGATATAGGGGTACCCCCGTGCCCAGCCCATGCAGACTAGTCACCCCCCTATATAGTACATTTTGAGGCATTTTTGGTCTGCCAGGCCTAGATACGATTTTTCTGAGCGGTCATACGGTCAAATATCTCAAGTTTTAGAATGTTTTTTTCCATGAACTCAATTGATTCATGAATTGGACATTCTAATGGATCTAGAAATCAAGTTTCATAATTTTTCAACCAACCAATTTTTTTTAATGAATTTTTAAATATTAAATAATAAGAAATTAGAAAAAATAGCTAGAGTGGTCAAAAAAATCTGAAATTTTGTGGTAATCATTCTTTCATGTTGCTTAGCTCCCAGAAAAAAAATTTACAACAAACTGACCACTCCACATGTACTTTCACAATTAATGGGTGATGGATGGGGCGCAGGCACGGGCGCGCGCGCAGCAGAGCGCGGGCGTGGCGGGACGGGGCGCGCGCTCGCGGGAGCACGCTGGCGGGGCGGGGCGGGGGGCGCGCGCTCGCGGGAGCACGCTGGCGGGGCGAGACGGAGCGCGCGCGCGCGCGCTGGAGCATGAGGGCGTGGCAGGGCGGGCGAGCGCACGGGGGCAAGCGGGCGGGGCGCACGCGGGTGGGGCGGGATGGGGCTGGCGAGCGCACGGGAACGTTCCGACACTGCCCCACCGTGCGCGTTCCGCCACCGCACCCCCGCCGTCAACCGCCCTCGGCCTCCGACCACCACCCCGACGCCCCAAGCATATGCCCCTGTGCGGCGCATAGTGCTTGGGGCGTGGGGGTGGCGGAAGATATAGGGGGTACCCCCGTGCCCAGCCCATGCAGACTAGTCACCCCCCTATATAGTACATTTTGAGGCATTTTTGGTCTGCCAGGCCTAGATACGATTTTTCTGAGCGGTCATACGGTCAAATATCTCAAGTTTTAGAATGTTTTTTTTCCATGAACTCAATTGATTCATGAATTGGACATTCCAATGGATCTAGAAATCAAGTTTCATAATTTTTCGACCAACCAATTTTTTTTAATGAATTTTTAAATATTAAATAATAAGAAATTAGAAAAAATAGCTAGAGTGGTCAAAAAAATCTGAAATTTTGTGGGAATCATTCTTTCATGTTGCTTAGCTCCCAAAAAAAATATTACAACAAACCGACCACTCCACATGTACTTTCACAATTAATGGGTGATGGATGGGGCGCAGGCACGGGCGCGCGCGCAGCAGAGCGCGGGCGGGGCGGGACGGGGCGCGCGCTCGCGGGAGCACGCTGGCGGGGCGGGGCGGGGGGCGCGCGCTCGCGGGAGCACGCTGGCGGGGCGGGGCGGGGGGCGCGCGCGCGCGGGAGCACGCGGGCGGGGCGGGACGGGGCGCGCGCGCGCGCGCTGGAGCATGAGGGCGTGGCGGGGCGGGCGAGCGCACGGGGGCAAGCGGGCGGGGCGCACGCGGGTGGGGCGGGATGGGGCTGGCGAGCGCACGGGAACGTTCCGACACTGCCCCACCGTGCGCGTTCCGCCACCGCACCCCCGCCGTCAACCGCCCTCGGCCTCCGACCACCACCCCGACGCCCCAAGCATATGCCCCTGTGCGGCGCATAGTGCTTGGGGCGTGGGGGTGGCGGAAGATATAGGGGGTACCCCCGTGCCCAGCCCATGCAGACTAGTCACCCCCCTATATAGTACATTTTGAGGCATTTTTGGTCTGCCAGGCCTAGATACGATTTTTCTGAGCGGTCATACGGTCAAATATCTCAAGTTTTAGAATGTTTTTTTTCCATGAACTCAATTG
>NC_141815.1:2817383-2822383 GCF_057944985.1 Cucurbita pepo subsp. pepo | reverse complement strand
AGACCCTAGAGCCTTCAAAGGGAATCGGGACGCCAAAGAGTTGGAGAACTTCATCTTTGACGTTGAACAGTACTTCAAAGCCACAACGGCTTGTACCGACGACAAGAAGGTGACTGTAGCTGCGATGTATCTCGTAGACGACGCCAAACTGTGGTGGCGTACGAAGGTGCAAGACATCGAGGATGGATTGTGCACCATTGACTCATGGGAGGACCTCAAGAGAGAGTTGAGGGAACAATTCCTCCCCGAAAACGCAGGACACATAGCAATGGAGAAAATAGTAGCCCTGAAACACACTGGAAACATACGGGACTACGTCAGACAATTCTCAACCCTGATGCTGGATATCAGGGGTACAGCAGAGAAGGACAAGGTGTTCTTCTTTATAAATGGTCTACAACCGTGGGCCAAAACAAAGATACATGAGAACAGGGTCCAAACCCTAGCTGCCGCAATGGCCTGCGCCGAGAGACTCGTGGACTGTGGGAACGAAGCAGGATCCCAAAGAAGAGCGACACCAGCCCCAAACAATGGGGGCAAACCATACCGACCACCAGGCCATCGAAATGGAAGCCCCAACAGATCGAATGGATGGACGGATAGACCTCCTCAGAACAATCAAGCGGGGACATCTCGAGGGCCTTACCACCAAAAGAACCACCCGACGATGCCTTTGCAATGCATGCTATGTAAAGGCCCCCACAAGGTATCCTACTGTCCTCATCGGGCCTCTCTCACTGCACTCCAAGTGTCCATTCAAGAGAGCAATGAGGCAAGGGTCGAGACTTTGCTAGACAAGAAAGAAGATCACGACAACCCCCGAATGGGCGCACTCAAATTCTTGTCAGCCCTCCAACGGAAAGTCGAACCGAAGGAGATAATAGAGAAAGGGCTTATGTTCGTAGATGCCACCATAAACTCTCGACTGAGCAAGAGCACTCTGATAGACTCTGGAGCAACCCACAACTTCATTGCTGATCAAGAAGCCAGAAGATTGGGACTCACCATAGGAAAAGACCCGGGGAAAATGAAAGCTGTCAACTCCGAGGCCTTGCCTATTGTGGGAGTTTCCAAAGGAGTCCCCTTCAAAATAGGGGATTGGACTGGAGAGCTAGACCTTGTCGTGGTTCGCATGGACGACTTCGATGTGGTACTTGGGATGGAGTTCCTCCTAGAACACAAAGTCATCCCAATGCCATTGGCAAAATGCTTGGTGATCACCGACCGTAACCCCACAGTAATACCTGCAAGCATCAAGCAACCAGGTAATCTTCGGATGATCTCGGCCATACAGCTGAAAAGGGGACTCGCACGAGAGGAACCTACCTTCATGGCCATACCACTGATAGAAGAGGCAACCACCGAAGAGACTGTCCCAGAGGAAATCAAGGATGTATTAGACAGCTATACCGACATAATGCCAAAGAGTCTACCACAAACACTACCACCTCGTCGAGGCATTGACCACGAAATCGAACTCCTCCCCGGGGTTAAGCCGCCCGCAAAGAATGCATACCGGATGGCTCCACCCGAGCTAGCCGAATTGAGGAAACAACTAGACGAGTTGCTGAAGGCGGGATTCATTCGCCCGGCAAAGGCCCCTTATGGAGCCCCCGTACTATTCCAGAAGAAGAAGGATGGGACGTTGCGTCTGTGCATAGACTATAGAGCCTTAAACAAGGTGACAGTACGCAACAAATATCCTCTGCCGATAATATCTGATTTGTTCGACCAACTTCACGGGGCCAAGTACTTCACGAAATTGGACTTACAATCGGGATATTATCAAGTACGTATTGCCGAAGGGGACGAACCCAAGACGACGTGCGTAACAAGATATGGGGCCTTCGAATTCCTAGTAATGCCCTTTGGCTTGACAAACGCCCCAGCTACGTTCTGCACGTTGATGAACCAGGTTTTCTACGAATACCTGGATCAGTTCGTCATAGTATACCTCGACGACATTGTTGTTTACAGCACAACCCTCGAGGAACACAAAGTGCACTTGAAGTTAGTGTTTGACAAGCTCCGGCAGAACCAGCTGTATGTGAAGAAGGAGAAATGTGCATTCGCACAAACATGCATCCACTTCCTTGGACATGTCGTCAGATGTGGACAAATCAGTATGGATAGCGACAAGATAAAAGCTATCCAAGAATGGAAGGTTCCTACTTCCGTATCTGAGTTGAGGTCCTTCTTAGGACTAGCCAACTACTATAGGCGGTTCGTCGAAGGGTTTTCACGACGAGCTGCCCCATTGACAGAGCTGTTGAAGAAAGACCACCCTTGGTCGTGGTCGAAGGATTGTCAAATGGCCTTTGAAAATCTGAAAACAACCATGACGAGGGGTCCTGTCCTCGGGTTGGTTGACGTCACAAAGCCATTTGAAGTGGAAACCGATGCTTCCGACTTTGCTCTCGGTGGGGTCCTTATTCAAGAAGGCCACCCCATCGCTTATGAAAGTCGAAAGCTCAACGATGCCGAACGAAGATACACTGTCTCCGAGAAAGAAATGCTGGCTGTAGTCCATTGCCTTCGAGTCTGGAGACAGTACCTCTTAGGATCGCAGTTCGTAGTGAAGACGGATAACAGCGCCACTTGCCACTTCTTTGATCAACCAAAATTAACAGCAAAACAAGCCCGGTGGCAGGAGTCGTTGGCTGAATTCGACTTCAAGTTTGAACACAAAGCGGGAAAGAGTAATCAAGCAGCCGACGCGCTGAGTCGGAAGGGCGAACATGCGGCCCTGTGCATGTTAGCCCATATTCATTCAAGTAAGATCGACGGATCGATGCGCGACATCATCAAGGAACATTTACACAAAGACCCATCGGCCAAAGCCGTTGTCGAACTAGCTAAGGCTGGAAAGACACGGCAGTTTTGGGTTGAGGGGGACCTCCTGATAACCAAAGGAAACAGATTGTACGTCCCAAGAATGGGGGAACTGAGGAAGAAGCTCATTCAAGAATGTCACGACACCTTATGGGCCGGACACCCGGGATGGCAAAGAACATACGCCCTAATAAAGAAGGGGTACTTCTGGCCAAACATGCGAGACGACATCATGCAATACACCAAGACGTGCCTCATCTGCCAACAGGATAAGGTCGAGAAAGCCAAAGTCTCTGGACTCTTGGAACCTCTACCTGTGCCAACAAGACCCTGGGAAAGTGTATCTCTGGACTTCATAACACACCTCCCAAAAGTCGGGGAATATGACGCCATCTTGGTTATTGTGGACCGGTTCTCAAAATATGCGACGTTCATCCCCACTCCCAAATTATGTTCGGCGGAACTCACAGCCCAACTGTTTTTCAAACACATTGTAAAGTTATGGGGCATTCCGTCGAGCATCATCAGTGACAGGGATGGCAGGTTCATTGGGACATTCTGGACTGAGTTATTCGCTTTCTTGGGAACAACCTTGAACATCTCCTCGAGTTATCACCCTCAAACCGATGGACAGACAGAACGGTTCAACTGCTTGCTCGAAGAATACTTACGTCACTTCGTCAACGCTCGCCAAAAGAACTGGATACAATTGTTAGATGTCGCCCAATTTTGCTTCAATTGTCAAACAAGCTCGTCTACAGGGAAGAGTCCCTTTGAAATTGTAAGTGGACGACAACCGGCCTTACCCCATATTATTGATCATCCTTATGCAGGAAAAAACCCTCAAGCTCACAACTTTACAAGAGAATGGAAGCAGACGACAGATATAGCCCGAGCATATTTAGAGAAGGCTTCCAAGCATATGAAGAAATGGGCGGACAAGAAGCGTCGCCCCCTTCATTTCCGTGCAGGAGATCAAGTCCTTATCAAGCTGAGACCAGAACAGATCAGATTTCGTAGCCGAAAGGACCAGAGATTAGTTCGTAAATACGAAGGCCCGGTTGAAGTCCTTAAAAAGATTGGGGCTACCTCCTACCGAGTTGCACTCCCCGCATGGATGAAAATTCACCCCGTCATTCATGTGAGCAACTTGAAGCCCTATCACCCGGATCCAGACGACGACCATCGAAATACAACCACAAGACCGAGCATCGATCTGAAACAAAAAGAAACAAAGGAAGTGGAAGAGATCCTAGCCGACAGGGTTAGGAAGATAGGAAGACCTGTAAGGACGATTCGTGAATTCCTTGTCAAATGGAAGAATCTCCCTACAGAGGAAACAAGCTGGGAACGCGCCGAAGATCTGAACTCCGCCGCCACCCACATCGCAAGGTATGAAAGTAGTCGGTTGACGGGGACGTCAACCAATTAGGTGGGGGAGGATGTCACGGTCATGCCTGTCCAGGGCCTGTTGCCCATGGCCGCATGCCCATGACAAGCCAAACCCTTGTCATGTCTTTTCATTCTAGTGTTTTTCCCTTTGTAATTCTAGAGCGTATGACACCTCAAGAAAATCATGTCTAGGCCTGCCAGAACTGAAATGGCCCAGAATGTACTATAGGGGGATATGACTAGTCGTCAACTTCTCCCTACCCAAGGTTATATATGCTAAGCCGTTGTTATCTTTCTCTTGCTTGCTTATATAACGTCTCTTTCTAAAATCTCTCTTTCAAAAATCTCTCTCTCTCCTCGTTTTCTAAAACCTTCTTTCAAACCGAGGCTAGAGGCTCGACCGTACGTCGCTTGGCCGTAGGCGACGCAAGAACAAATTGGCTTAACTCACTTGTCGCTGGAAAGTGAGTGCCGCACAATCGCTAGTCCGCTGCCTTCGAAAGTGCGATTGTGTCACGGCGCATAGTGCTTGGGGCGTGGGGGTGGCGGCAGATATAGGGGTACCCCCGTGCCCAGCCCATGCAGACTAGTCACCCCCCTATATAGTACATTTTGAGGCATTTTTGGTCTGCCAGGCCTAGATACGATTTTTCTAAGCGGTCATACGGTCAAATATCTCAAGTTTTAGAATGTTTTTTTCCATGAACTCAATTGATTCATGAATTGGACATTCTAATGGATCTAGAAATCAAGTTTCATAATTTTTCAACCAACCA
>NC_141815.1:2724883-2727383 GCF_057944985.1 Cucurbita pepo subsp. pepo | reverse complement strand
ACCACAACGTCACACACTCAACGAGGTTCATGTCGCACGCCCGAAGGCACCCGACTCCACCCCACCTTGCATGTTTCATCATCGTACCAGCCATCAACCATCCTCAAGCCAGCCCAAGTTACAAGGCAACATCGCAACATTCCATTCTCAACAAGGCTCATGTCGCACGCCCAAAGGCGCACACCCAACACGGCCTCACCGCGCAAGTTTCGCCACCGCACCGCCACCGTCAACCACCCTCGTCCGCCGACCACCACCCCAACGCCCCAAGCATATGCCCATGTGCGGCGCATAGTGCTTGGGGCGTGGGGGTGGCGGAAGATATAGGGGTACCCCCGTGCCCAGCCCATGCAGACTAGTCACCCCCCTATATAGTACATTTTGAGGCATTTTTGGTCTGCCAGGCCTAGATACGATTTTTCTGAGCGGTCATACGGTCAAATATCTCAAGTTTTAGAATGTTTTTTTCCATGAACTCAATTGATTCATGAATTGGACATTCTAATGGATCTAGAAATCAAGTTTCATAATTTTTCAACCAACCAATTTTTTTTAATGAATTTTTAAATATTAAATAATAAGAAATTAGAAAAAATAGCTAGAGTGGTAAAAAAAATCTGAAATTTTGTGGTAATCATTCTTTCATGTTGCTTAGCTCCCAGAAAAAAATTTACAACAAACTGACCACTCCACATGTACTTTCACAATTAATGGGTGATGGATGGGGCGCAGGCACGGGCGCGCGCGCAGCAGAGCGCGGGCGGGGCGGGACGGGGCGCGCGCTCGCGGGAGCACGCTGGCGGGGCGGGGCGGGGGGCGCGCGCTCGCGGGAGCACGCTGGCGGGGCGGGGCGGGGGGCGCGCGCTCGCGGAAGAACGCTGGCGGGGCGGGGCGGGGGGCGCGCGCTCGCGGGAGCACGCTGGCGGGGCGGGGCGGGGGGCGCGCGCTCGCGGGAGCACGCTGGCGGGGCGGGGCGGGGGGCGCGCGCGCGCGGGGCGAACGCTGGCGGGGCGGGGCGGGGGCGCGCGCGCGCGGGAGCACGCGGGCGGGGCGGGACGGGGCGCGCGCGCGCGCGCTGGAGCATGAGGGCGTGGCGGGGCGGGCGAGCGCGCGCGCGCTGGAGCATGAGGGCGTGGCGGGGCGGGCGAGCGCACGGGGGCAAGCGGGCGGGGCGCACGCGGGTGGGGCGGGGTGGGGCTGGCGAGCGCACGGGAACGTTCCGACACTGCCCCACCGTGCGCGTTCCGCCACCGCACCCCCGCCGTCAACCGCCCTCGGCCTCCGACCACCACCCCGACGCCCCAAGCATATGCCCCTGTGCGGCGCATAGTGCTTGGGGCGTGGGGGTGGCGGAAGATATAGGGGGTACCCCCGTGCCCAGCCCATGCAGACTAGTCACCCCCCTATATAGTACATTTTGAGGCATTTTTGGTCTGCCAGGCCTAGATACGATTTTTCTGAGCGGTCATACGGTCAAATATCTCAAGTTTTAGAATGTTTTTTTCCATGAACTCAATTGATTCATGAATTGGACATTCCAATGGATCTAGAAATCAAGTTTCATAATTTTTCGACCAACCAATTTTTTTTAATGAATTTTTAAATATTAAATAATAAGAAATTAGAAAAAATAGCTAGAGTGGTCAAAAAAATCTGAAATTTTGTGGGAATCATTCTTTCATGTTGCTTAGTTCCCAAAAAAAATATTACAACAAACCGACCACTCCACATGTACTTTCACAATTAATGGGTGATGGTTGTAAAAACGCGGTCATGGTTGGTGTCTTAGTGTAATGTACTTGCTCTAGTATCAAAACTCTTCATTTTATTGTTTTAGACAAGCAAAAGAAAAAATAGTTAAATTTGACGGGTGTCACTCTTTTCTTAGTTCCAAAAAAAAAAAAAACATTAAAAATGAACATTCACTTTTCACGGGTATTGGGTTTGATGATATTTTTATAGTCCAAGGCTTTATACACGTTCTTACTTTCCACGGATGTTAGGTGTGATGAATTGTTGTAGGGGCTAACCTTCAAGGCTTTATACGTGTACTCACGTTTCATAGGCATTGGGTATGATGTTTTTTTTATGGAGGTAACATCCAACACTTTTGATATGCTGTTGGTAGGACATGTATCGCACATAGCATAGGATGGGGCTTGGCGTGTGCGAGGGGAGTGGGGGCGCGGGGGTGTGCGGGGGCGTGCGGGGTGAGCGCGCGGGGCAGTGCGGGGGCGTGCGGGGGTGCGCGGGGTGAGCGTGCGGGGGCGTGCGGGGTGAGCGCGCGGGGGTGTGCGAGGTGAGCGCGCGGGGGTGTGCGAGGGCATGCGGGGTGAGTGCGCGGGGGCGTGCGGGGGTGTGCGGGGTGAGCGCGCGGGGCCGTGCGGGGTGAGCGCGCGGGGGCGTGCAGGGGTGCGCGGGGTGAGCGTGCGGGGGTGTGCGGGGTGAGCGTGCGGGGGTGTGCGGGGGCGTGCGGGGTGAGTGCGCGGGGGCATGCGGG
>NC_141815.1:2714883-2717383 GCF_057944985.1 Cucurbita pepo subsp. pepo | reverse complement strand
TCATCGTACCAGCAGCCATCCACAGTCCTCACACCAGAGATTCCCAGTTAGAAGGCAACATTGCAACATTCCGTGCTCAACGAGGCTCATGTCGCACGCCCAAAGGCACCCGATTCCGACCAGCCGAACATGTTCTGGCACCACACGCCTTCAAAACATAGGGCTGGCCCAAGGCTGGCCAAGCATCACCACAACGTCACACACTCAACGAGGTTCATGTCGCACGCCCGAAGGCACCCGACTCCACCCCACCTTGCATGTTTCATCATCGTACCAGCCATCAACCATCCTCAAGCCAGCCCAAGTTACAAGGCAACATCGCAACATTCCATTCTCAACAAGGCTCATGTCGCACGCCCAAAGGCGCACCCAACACGGCCTCACCGCGCAAGTTTCGCCACCGCACCGCCACCGTCAACCACCCTCGTCCGCCGACCACCACCCCAACGCCCCAAGCATATGCCCATGTGCGGCGCATAGTGCTTGGGGCGTGGGGGTGGCGGAAGATATAGGGGTACCCCCGTGCCCAGCCCATGCAGACTAGTCACCCCCCTATATAGTACATTTTGAGGCATTTTTGGTCTGCCAGGCCTAGATACGATTTTTCTGAGCGGTCATACGGTCAAATATCTCAAGTTTTAGAATGTTTTTTTCCATGAACTCAATTGATTCATGAATTGGACATTCTAATGGATCTAGAAATCAAGTTTCATAATTTTTCAACCAACCAATTTTTTTTAATGAATTTTTAAATATTAAATAATAAGAAATTAGAAAAAATAGCTAGAGTGGTCAAAAAAATCTGAAATTTTGTGGTAATCATTCTTTCATGTTGCTTAGCTCCCAGAAAAAAATTTACAACAAACTGACCACTCCACATGTACTTTCACAATTAATGGGTGATGGATGGGGCGCAGGCACGGGCGCACGCGCAGCAGAGCGCGGGCGGGGCGGGACGGGGCGCGCGCTGGCGGGAGCACGCTGGCGGGGCGGGGCGGGGGGCGCGCGCTCGCGGGAGCACGCTGGCGGGGCGGGGCGGGGGGCGCGCGCTGGCGGGAGCACGCTGGCGGGGCGGGGCGGGGGGCGCGCGCGCGCGGGGCGAACGCTGGCGGGGCGGGGCGGGGGCGCGCGCGCGCGGGAGCACGCGGGCGGGGCGGGACGGGGCGCGCGCGCGCGCGCTGGAGCATGAGGGCGTGGCGGGGCGGGCGAGCGCGCGCGCGCTGGAGCATGAGGGCGTGGCGGGGCGGGCGAGCGCACGGGGGCAAGCGGGCGGGGCGCACGCGGGTGGGGCGGGGTGGGGCTGGCGAGCGCACGGGAACGTTCCGACACTGCCCCACCGTGCGCGTTCCGCCACCGCACCCCCGCCGTCAACCGCCCTCGGCCTCCGACCACCACCCCGACGCCCCAAGCATATGCCCCTGTGCGGCGCATAGTGCTTGGGGCGTGGGGGTGGCGGAAGATATAGGGGGTACCCCCGTGCCCAGCCCATGCAGACTAGTCACCCCCCTATATAGTACATTTTGAGGCATTTTTGGTCTGCCAGGCCTAGATACGATTTTTCTGAGCGGTCATACGGTCAAATATCTCAAGTTTTAGAATGTTTTTTTCCATGAACTCAATTGATTCATGAATTGGACATTCCAATGGATCTAGAAATCAAGTTTCATAATTTTTCGACCAACCAATTTTTTTTAATGAATTTTTAAATATTAAATAATAAGAAATTAGAAAAAATAGCTAGAGTGGTCAAAAAAATCTGAAATTTTGTGGGAATCATTCTTTCATGTTGCTTAGTTCCCAAAAAAAATATTACAACAAACCGACCACTCCACATGTACTTTCACAATTAATGGGTGATGGTTGTAAAAACGCGGTCATGGTTGGTGTCTTAGTGTAATGTACTTGCTCTAGTATCAAAACTCTTCATTTTATTGTTTTAGACAAGCAAAAGAAAAAATAGTTAAATTTGACGGGTGTCACTCTTTTCTTAGTTCCAAAAAAAAAAAAAAAGCATTAAAAATGAACATTCACTTTTCACGGGTATTGGGTTTGATGATATTTTTATAGTCCAAGGCTTTATACACGTTCTTACTTTCCACGGATGTTAGGTGTGATGAATTGTTGTAGGGGCTAACCTTCAAGGCTTTATACGTGTACTCACGTTTCATAGGCATTGGGTATGATGTTTTTTTTATGGAGGTAACATCCAACACTTTTGATATGCTGTTGGTAGGACATGTATCGCACATAGCATAGGATGGGGCTTGGCGTGTGCGAGGGGAGTGGGGGCGCGGGGGTGTGTGGGGGCGTGCGGGGTGAGCGCGCGGGGCAGTGCGGGGGCGTGCGGGGGTGCGCGGGGTGAGCGTGCGGGGGCGTGCGGGGTGAGCGCGCGGGGGTGTGCGAGGTGAGCGCGCGGGGGTGTGCGAGGGCGTGCGGGGTGAGTGCGCGGGGGCGTGCGGGGGTGTGCGGGGTGAGCGCGCGGGGCCGTGCGGGGTGAGCG
>NC_141815.1:2704883-2707383 GCF_057944985.1 Cucurbita pepo subsp. pepo | reverse complement strand
GCTAGCCCAAGGAAGGGAGGCATACCACAACAACGTCCCACACTCAACGAGGTTCATGCCGCACGCCCGAAGGCACCCGGCTCCACCCCACCTTGCATGTTTCATCATCGTACCAGCAGCCATCCACAGTCCTCACACCAGAGATTCCCAGTTAGAAGGCAACATCGCAACATTCCGTGCTCAACGAGGCTCATGTCGCACGCCCAAAGGCACCCGATTCCGACCAGCCGAACATGTTCTGGCACCACACGCCTTCAAAACATAGGGCTGGCCCAAGGCTGGCCAAGCATCACCACAACGTCACACACTCAACGAGGTTCATGTCGCACGCCCGAAGGCACCCGACTCCACCCCACCTTGCATGTTTCATCATCGTACCAGCCATCAACCATCCTCAAGCCAGCCCAAGTTACAAGGCAACATCGCAACATTCCATTCTCAACAAGGCTCATGTCGCACGCCCAAAGGCGCACCCAACACGGCCTCACCGCGCAAGTTTCGCCACCGCACCGCCACCGTCAACCACCCTCGTCCGCCGACCACCACCCCAACGCCCCAAGCATATGCCCATGTGCGGCGCATAGTGCTTGGGGCGTGGGGGTGGCGGAAGATATAGGGGTACCCCCGTGCCCAGCCCATGCAGACTAGTCACCCCCCTATATAGTACATTTTGAGGCATTTTTGGTCTGCCAGGCCTAGATACGATTTTTCTGAGCGGTCATACGGTCAAATATCTCAAGTTTTAGAATGTTTTTTTCCATGAACTCAATTGATTCATGAATTGGACATTCTAATGGATCTAGAAATCAAGTTTCATAATTTTTCAACCAACCAATTTTTTTTAATGAATTTTTAAATATTAAATAATAAGAAATTAGAAAAAATAGCTAGAGTGGTCAAAAAAATCTGAAATTTTGTGGTAATCATTCTTTCATGTTGCTTAGCTCCCAGAAAAAAATTTACAACAAACTGACCACTCCACATGTACTTTCACAATTAATGGGTGATGGATGGGGCGCAGGCACGGGCGCGCGCGCAGCAGAGCGCGGGCGGGGCGGGACGGGGCGCGCGCTCGCGGGAGCACGCTGGCGGGGCGGGGCGGGGGGCGCGCGCTCGCGGGAGCACGCTGGCGGGGCGGGGCGGGGGGCGCGCGCTCGCGGGAGCACGCTGGCGGGGCGGGGCGGGGGGCGCGCGCGCGCGGGGCGAACGCTGGCGGGGCGGGGCGGGGGCGCGCGCGCGCGGGAGCACGCGGGCGGGGCGGGACGGGGCGCGCGCGCGCGCGCTGGAGCATGAGGGCGTGGCGGGGCGGGCGAGCGCACGGGGGCAAGCGGGCGGGGCGCACGCGGGTGGGGCGGGGTGGGGCTGGCGAGCGCACGGGAACGTTCCGACACTGCCCCACCGTGCGCGTTCCGCCACCGCACCCCCGCCGTCAACCGCCCTCGGCCTCCGACCACCACCCCGACGCCCCAAGCATATGCCCCTGTGCGGCGCATAGTGCTTGGGGCGTGGGGGTGGCGGAAGATATAGGGGGTACCCCCGTGCCCAGCCCATGCAGACTAGTCACCCCCCTATATAGTACATTTTGAGGCATTTTTGGTCTGCCAGGCCTAGATACGATTTTTCTGAGCGGTCATACGGTCAAATATCTCAAGTTTTAGAATGTTTTTTTCCATGAACTCAATTGATTCATGAATTGGACATTCCAATGGATCTAGAAATCAAGTTTCATAATTTTTCGACCAACCAATTTTTTTTAATGAATTTTTAAATATTAAATAATAAGAAATTAGAAAAAATAGCTAGAGTGGTCAAAAAAATCTGAAATTTTGTGGGAATCATTCTTTCATGTTGCTTAGTTCCCAAAAAAAATATTACAACAAACCGACCACTCCACATGTACTTTCACAATTAATGGGTGATGGTTGTAAAAACGCGGTCATGGTTGGTGTCTTAGTGTAATGTACTTGCTCTAGTATCAAAACTCTTCATTTTATTGTTTTAGACAAGCAAAAGAAAAAATAGTTAAATTTGACGGGTGTCACTCTTTTCTTAGTTCCAAAAAAAAAAAAAAAGCATTAAAAATGAACATTCACTTTTCACGGGTATTGGGTTTGATGATATTTTTATAGTCCAAGGCTTTATACACGTTCTTACTTTCCACGGATGTTAGGTGTGATGAATTGTTGTAGGGGCTAACCTTCAAGGCTTTATACGTGTACTCACGTTTCATAGGCATTGGGTATGATGTTTTTTTTATGGAGGTAACATCCAACACTTTTGATATGCTGTTGGTAGGACATGTATCGCACATAGCATAGGATGGGGCTTGGCGTGTGCGAGGGGAGTGGGGGCGCGGGGGTGTGCGGGGGCGTGCGGGGTGAGCGCGCGGGGCAGTGCGGGGGCGTGCGGGGGTGCGCGGGGTGAGCGTGCGGGGGCGTGCGGGGTGAGCGCGCGGGGGTGTGCGAGGTGAGCGCGCGGGGGTGTGCGAGGGCGTGCGGGG
>NC_141815.1:2694883-2697383 GCF_057944985.1 Cucurbita pepo subsp. pepo | reverse complement strand
GAAAGCATGTTCCGCCACCACGCAGCCTTCAAAACATAGGGCTAGCCCAAGGAAGGGAGGCATACCACAACAACGTCCCACACTCAACGAGGTTCATGCCGCACGCCCGAAGGCACCCGGCTCCACCCCACCTTGCATGTTTCATCATCGTACCAGCAGCCATCCACAGTCCTCACACCAGAGATTCCCAGTTAGAAGGCAACATCGCAACATTCCGTGCTCAACGAGGCTCATGTCGCACGCCCAAAGGCACCCGATTCCGACCAGCCGAACATGTTCTGGCACCACACGCCTTCAAAACATAGGGCTGGCCCAAGGCTGGCCAAGCATCACCACAACGTCACACACTCAACGAGGTTCATGTCGCACGCCCGAAGGCACCCGACTCCACCCCACCTTGCATGTTTCATCATCGTACCAGCCATCAACCATCCTCAAGCCAGCCCAAGTTACAAGGCAACATCGCAACATTCCATTCTCAACAAGGCTCATGTCGCACGCCCAAAGGCGCACCCAACACGGCCTCACCGCGCAAGTTTCGCCACCGCACCGCCACCGTCAACCACCCTCGTCCGCCGACCACCACCCCAACGCCCCAAGCATATGCCCATGTGCGGCGCATAGTGCTTGGGGCGTGGGGGTGGCGGAAGATATAGGGGTACCCCCGTGCCCAGCCCATGCAGACTAGTCACCCCCCTATATAGTACATTTTGAGGCATTTTTGGTCTGCCAGGCCTAGATACGATTTTTCTGAGCGGTCATACGGTCAAATATCTCAAGTTTTAGAATGTTTTTTTCCATGAACTCAATTGATTCATGAATTGGACATTCTAATGGATCTAGAAATCAAGTTTCATAATTTTTCAACCAACCAATTTTTTTTAATGAATTTTTAAATATTAAATAATAAGAAATTAGAAAAAATAGCTAGAGTGGTCAAAAAAATCTGAAATTTTGTGGTAATCATTCTTTCATGTTGCTTAGCTCCCAGAAAAAAATTTACAACAAACTGACCACTCCACATGTACTTTCACAATTAATGGGTGATGGATGGGGCGCAGGCACGGGCGCGCGCGCAGCAGAGCGCGGGCGGGGCGGGACGGGGCGCGCGCTCGCGGGAGCACGCTGGCGGGGCGGGGCGGGGGGCGCGCGCTCGCGGGAGCACGCTGGCGGGGCGGGGCGGGGGGCGCGCGCTCGCGGGAGAACGCTGGCGGGGCGGGGCGGGGGGCGCGCGCTCGCGGGAGCACGCTGGCGGGGCAGGGCGGGGGGCGCGCGCTCCCGGGAGCACGCTGGCGGGGCGGGGCGGGGGGCGCGCGCGCGCGGGGCGAACGCTGGCGGGGCGGGGCGGGGGCGCGCGCGCGCGGGAGCACGCGGGCGGGGCGGGACGGGGCGCGCGCGCGCGCGCTGGAGCATGAGGGCGTGGCGGGGCAGGCGAGCGCGCGCGCGCTGGAGCATGAGGGCGTGGCGGGGCGGGCGAGCGCACGGGGGCAAGCGGGCGGGGCGCACGCGGGTGGGGCGGGGTGGGGCTGGCGAGCGCACGGGAACGTTCCGACACTGCCCCACCGTGCGCGTTCCGCCACCGCACCCCCGCCGTTAACCGCCCTCGGCCTCCGACCACCACCCCGACGCCCCAAGCATATGCCCCTGTGCGGCGCATAGTGCTTGGGGCGTGGGGGTGGCGGAAGATATAGGGGGTACCCCCGTGCCCAGCCCATGCAGACTAGTCACCCCCCTATATAGTACATTTTGAGGCATTTTTGGTCTGCCAGGCCTAGATACGATTTTTCTGGGCGGTCATACGGTCAAATATCTCAAGTTTTAGAATGTTTTTTTCCATGAACTCAATTGATTCATGAATTGGACATTCCAATGGATCTAGAAATCAAGTTTCATAATTTTTCGACCAACCAATTTTTTTTAATGAATTTTTAAATATTAAATAATAAGAAATTAGAAAAAATAGCTAGAGTGGTCAAAAAAATCTGAAATTTTGTGGGAATCATTCTTTCATGTTGCTTAGTTCCCAAAAAAAATATTACAACAAACCGACCACTCCACATGTACTTTCACAATTAATGGGTGATGGTTGTAAAAACGCGGTCATGGTTGGTGTCTTAGTGTAATGTACTTGCTCTAGTATCAAAACTCTTCATTTTATTATTTTAGACAAGCAAAAGAAAAAATAGTTAAATTTGACGGGTGTCACTCTTTTCTTAGTTCCAAAAAAAAAAAAAAAGCATTAAAAATGAACATTCACTTTTCACGGGTATTGGGTTTGATGATATTTTTATAGTCCAAGGCTTTATACACGTTCTTACTTTCCACGGATGTTAGGTGTGATGAATTGTTGTAGGGGCTAACCTTCAAGGCTTTATACGTGTACTCACGTTTCATAGGCATTGGGTATGATGTTTTTTTTATGGAGGTAACATCCAACACTTTTGATATGCTGTTGGTAGGACATGTATCGCACATAGCATAGGATGGGGCTTGGCGTGTG
>NC_141815.1:805000-835000 GCF_057944985.1 Cucurbita pepo subsp. pepo | reverse complement strand
CGGTAAAAGATAGTGATTCGTATGAATCATTTGAGTTTGGATACTCACTTTGTCAAATGTCGTTGATCGTGTTGGGTGTGAGTACTTGCATAGTTGTGGCTGCAGCTGGGTCATATGAAGCAGGAGCTTCACCGGTAGGCAATGACGGCTGTTAAACCTAAAATAGATCATAACTGTATATACTAAAATAGTCTAAGATTTACTAGTTGTTATGATTTGAAGGGTTTGTTACCAAATCTATGATTTTATGGTTTGAAGGGTTTGTTACCAAATCTATGATTTTATGGTTTGTTACCAAATCATAGATTTGGAATGTAATCTTCATTATACGCATCTATAAATACATGAGGTCGTGACCCATATAGGTCATCGTGCCATTCAATCTAACAACGGCAACCCTGTGATTCAAATCATATTAGTTTTAACAAGCATTTAACAACGATCCTATACTTTAAAAATGTTTAATATGTTGAACCACCGTACCATCAGCAAGCCCGTATCCAAAGTTTTCATCGAAAATCTTCGCTCCCAAACGAAACTTCTTGGATTTCATCCAACTCGAGTTGTCTGTGATAGACACACCCTTGATGGAAGCAAAGCCATTCTCCAAGTTGAGTTTGATATCACTACCAACCAGTAAAGGCCTCTTCCCATCTCGTGGGGACAAAATGTTTCGATTGAATTCACTCAAACTACGGTTAGTTTCATCATAGCCTCCATCGAGAAGGACGAGCCCAACCGGGGCCGATGACAGAGGACCCGTGCGGACTATGGCATTGGTTGTGGCATCATAAATTGCAACCCACACAGCCTCACCATTTTCAGCTTGGATTTCACTGTTGGTGAAGATAGTGGAGGCTGGTTGGTTGTAGAAAACTAGCTTGAACTTCTCAATCCCTCCTCCAATAATTGCTACTTCTCCACCCTCTCTCCTTCCTCTATATGATGAAACCAAACCATAGTTTAAAATACAACGTTAATTCAAATAATATACTTCTTAATAATACGAATATGTAATATTATGTCGTGTGCGACTAAATTGTGAGTCAATAAGCTCAACTTGTCCAAATTCGAACATTAAACATCACGGAATGTGACAGTCAGTCGTGCATTAAGAAATCAGTAATACGAATACGTAACATTATGTCGTGTGCTTCAAATAGTAACTAAATTGTGAGTCAAGAAGCTTGACTTGTTCAAACCCAAACATTAAACATCACGGAATGTGACAGTCAGTCATGCATTAAGAAGTTAGTCATCGTGGAACATTTATAGGAAAAGAGTTATACGTTTTCCCACAACTACCTTAATACAAAAGAAACTATCTCCTCAAGTTACCGTGTTATTTATTTCATTTCTTTCTGGTTCGATTATTTGTTTCATGAGTGCTTTGAACGGAGATCAAACCCAACATAAATTGTTATAAATTTGAAAACAAAATAACTAAGGTCGTTTGATATAACTATTTTTTTTCTTGTTAATTAATTAACGAATCAAGTGTTTTATTCAATCAACATAAAAAAAACATAAAAAGACGGTAAAGAAATGATGAGAAAACAAACACAATTATCGTACACAGAGAACTAAAAACAAAATTCTTATGAAATTGTATCTAAACGTCACGGACTAAATTGTTAATTTCACAAAACGAGAATAGAATTTAAAATACGAACCTCAGTAATTCCAAATGAGTTTGAATTGCATTCTCCACTTCCTTGTGTATCTTAAAAACACCGAACCAATGTCAGAAATGAGTTTGATATTGAAGTTTGGATGTCATAAAAATAAATAAAATAAAATAAAATACCCAGTTGGTCAATTGAGGTTGAAATCGAGACAAAAATTCAACCATGTAACGTTCACCTTCAGCTACAGATCCAGCTCCAATACTAGAAAAACCAGAAATGTTAGACGAATACGACTCTCTACAATGGTATGATATTGTTTACTTTGAGCATAAGCTCTCATGACTTTGATTTAGGTTTCCCCAGAAGGCCTTGTACCAATGGGAGAGAGTATTCTTTAATTATAAAACCATGATCATTCCCTAAATTAGCCGAGGTAGGATTTTCATCATCTAACACCTTCCCTCGAACAAAGTGCGCCTCTCCTTAATCGAGGCTTTACTCCTTTGGAGTCTTAGTCATTTTCGACTGCCTTCGAGGAGGCTTGACTCCTTTTTCTTTTGGAGTCCTTTATTCGATGTTTGAGGATTTACCAATCTATTGGTAGACTAAGTTTAGGGTATGACTCTGATACCATGTTAGACGAACACGACTCTCCACATTGGTATGATATTGTCCACTTTGAGTATAAGCTCTCATGGCTTTGCTCTAGGCTTCCCCAAAAGGCCTCTACCAATGGAGAGAGTATTCTTTCATTATAAAACCATGATCATTCCCTAAATTAGTTGATGTAGGATGATTCCCTAAATTAGCTGATGTAGGACTTTCATCGTCTAACAAGAAAACCCAGAAAACCATAAAATCCAAAAAAAAAAAAAAAAAAAAAAAAAAAAAAAAAAAAACCAGAAAACCTATAAAACTCAGAAAATCCAGAAAAACCAGAAAACCTAAAAAAAAAACCAGAAAAACCTAGAAAAACCAGAAAACCTTAAAAAAAAAAAAAAAAAAAAAAAAAAAAAACCTAGAAAACCCAGAAAACCTTAAAAAAAAACCAGAAAAACCTAAAAAAAACGAGAAAAACCAGAAAACCTTAAAAAAAAAAATCAGAAAACCTTAAAAAAAAAAAAAAAAAACCAGAAAAACCTAGAAAACCTTAAAAAAAAAAACCAGAAAAACCTAGAAAAACCAGAAAACCTTAAAAAAAACAATCAGAAAACCTTAAAAAAAACAACCAGAAAAACCTAGAAAACCCAGAAAACCTTAAAAAAAACCAGAAAAACCTAGAAAAACAAGAAACCCTAAAAAAACCCAGAAAAAACAGAATAAATAAAAATAAAAATTGAAAGAGAGAGAGAGAGAGAGAGAGAGAGAGAGAGAGAGAGAGAGAGAGAGAGAGAGCGAACCCAGATGGAGAAGAAGAAGGGCGAGTTCTCTTGGGGTTAGGGCTATCATCCTCGTTGGGAGGCATCTTGGCCTTGCCTTTCACATCCATTTTGATATCTATGCCTCTCCAAACTGATACTCACTCCCTGAAATTTGAAGGAGTGATGTGGTGAAAGAAGGTGAGAGAGGTAGAGAGGGGGATTTATGAACCCAACATCTTCCATAACTGAGAGAGAGAGAGAGAGAGAGAGCTTTGTCTAGAGAGAGTGGAAGCTTAGAAACTGTTGAGAAATTTTCAGACAACTTCCACACTAACAACAACGCGTCTGCTTTGCTCTTCTCTTATCGCCTACCGGCTAAGCATATGCCTCCCCCATTCAAAATTACTTTTTTTCAATTAAATTTAATAAAATTATTCTATTTTTTTTTTTTATTTTTTTCAAAAATAATTTCAAGTAAACATAAGATTTTCAAAATAACACTAACACTATGTTAATTTCATGACGTTGTCCACTTTGAGTATAAGTGCTCATGGCTTTGCTTTGGGCTTTCCCAAAAGTTCTCAACCAATGGAGAGAGTATTCTTTGATTATAAACTCATGACCATGACCATCCCTTAAATTAACCAATGTGGGACACTTTCATCCAACACCTCCTCCATCTCCCGTTAATCGAATGTAGGAGTTGTAGGAGTCTTAGTCATTTTTTACTGCCTTCGAGGAGGCTTGACTCCTTTTCTTTTTTGAAGTCCTTTGTTCGACACATTCGAGGATTTGCCAATCTATTAGCACGACTAAGTTTATGGCATGACTCTGATACCATGTTAGACGAATACGACTCTGATACCATGTATAAGTTTAGGGCATGACTCTAATACCATGTTAGACGAACACGACTCTGATACCATGGTACTAAGTTTAGGGCATGACTCTGATACCATGTTAGACGAACACGACTCTCTACAATGGTATGATATTGTCCACTTTGAGCATAAGCTCTCATGGCTTTTCTTTGGGCTTGCCCAGAAGGCCTCAACCAATAGAGAGTGTATTCTTTGATTATAAACTCATAACCATCCCCTAAATTAACCAATGTGAGAAACTTTCATCCATGACACTTCATAAATTATCTACAAACTTAAAGCGGCTCTCTAAAAATTTAATTCTACCAAGCAGTTTCACCGTTATAAATTAGCATTCTACTTAAATTATTAGTATGACACAACCCTATACATCATCCACATAATACTCTAGGTAACATGTCTTCATACTTTCATCATCATTATCTTCATTTAGGGTTGTGTCTCAAAAAACTTCATCATAATGCACCATACCATCTCGTATATGCACATCATCTTAATATGAAATATCATCATTTTAAGTCATAACATCATCATACATCTTATATCATCATGGGTTAAATGTGTTTTGATGTTTTTTTTTTTTTAATTTATGGATATTAATGAAATTTTAAAAAACTCGAAGATATTTTTGAAACACTTTTAAAAGTTGAAGGGTATTTTTTAAAACAAATTATTAATTATTTTCTAAGAGTATTTTTTTATATTTTTTATACAGTATTAAAACTTTTGAAAGTTTAGAGTTATTTTGGAATAGAGGGGAAAGTTTACGTTTATTTTTATTAATTTAGCCTTACTCTATGTTCGGTAGCCAAAATAATATTAAAGTATAATTAATCGTTAGCCCACCTAACGAAATATTATGTGACGTTTAATATATGGGAATTAGACTTTGTCAATATGTATTTTTTATTTCTTATATCGAGAGACAAATTATGAATATATTTTAAATTTTATGGCCAATTAAAAATTAAATTCAAATCTTGATGTCAATGGCAAATATGTTATTTTTTAAATTTGAGAGTTTTTATTTGTAAATTAGATAATTGTATTTGGTATTGTATAAGGATGCTATTAAAATTTTATGTTACATTAATTAATTTTTGTTAAGTTACATTAATAAATTTAATTTAACCAATTAAATATTACAATAATAATGAATTAATTATATATTTAAAATTTTTATGGTAAGAATTCAATATATTTTCAAGATTTTTTCTTTGTCTACAATAATTTGTAATTTCATATTTCCACTCCAACTTACCAATGAACAAATAATATATAAATAATATAAAGGGAAGAATTCAATATATTTTCAAAACTATTAGATTCTCCATTTCAACATTATATATTTATTTTAATTCCGTTCCAACCTTTATTTTGTTGGGTCCCACCTAAGACCTAAGACCTAAGACATACTTTCTCCCCAAGTTTTGTATGTCTACCTTAGAGGCGTTGGATATATACATACATACACACACGTGTGTGTATGTGTGTATATATATATATATATATATATATATATATATATATATAGGAGTTGGATATGTTAGCTATACTATGTAGAGATGTCTATCGTATGGATCCTTGCTCTAATTTTCTGTACCGTTTCGTTGGTGATGCAGATCAGCTTGGGTTCTACCAGTTCTTGTTCTCCTATATCGTCCCAGCACAATAGGGATCTACATTGTTTTCCATATAACGCTTCAAACGGTGCCATCTCGATTTTTGCTTGGAAACTATTGTTGTATGAGAATTCCATTAAGTGTAGTTTAGTGTCCCAACTCCCGGTGAAATCCACAACACATGCCCGAAGCATGTCTTCTAGGATTTGGTTTAACCGTTCCGTTTGACCATCAGTTTGTGGGTGGAAGGCAGTGTTAAAGTCGAGGTGGGGACCCAATGTTTTTTGGAGTTCGCGCCAAAAGGCCGACGTAAAGCGCAGGTCTTGATCCGACACTATTGATATCGGGACTCCATGCAACCTCACAATTTCTTTTACATACAGTTGAGCCGACTTGTCTACTGTATACATTGCTTTACCTGGTAGGAAGTGTGCAGAGTTTGTCAGTCGATCGACAATTACCCAAATTACCGTGTAACACTTTAGTGTTTTGGATAAGCCTACTATGAAATCCATAGCAATTTTTTCCATTTTCATTCCGGTATGCTTAGAGGTTGTAGGAGTCCGATTGTTTTCTACCTAGAGACTTTTACTTGTTGGCACACTAGACATTTACTCACGTATTCTACAATATTCTTTTTCATACTCCGTCACCAGAAGTGTTGTTTCAGGTCTTGGTACATCTTCGTACCACCTGGATGTATCGAGAAGGGTGAGTTGTGTGCTTCGGTTAGGATTTCGTTCTTTATTTCACTAACAGTTGGGACACATCAACGTCCTTGACATACTAGTTCGTCCTCTGTTGACTTAGAAAAACTGTCAACTGGGCCTACTGTCAACTGGTTTAGGATTTTGTTTAGGCTAGGGTCCTCACGTTGTGAGTCTATGATTCTCTGTTTGAGCGTGGGACGCACTGTAAGTCGGGCTATATGGACTATAACCTCCTTAGTTACTACCACTATGTCAGCTTGTTCAAAGTCAGCTCGCACTCGTGGCTCCTTTGTGATGAGGGCTGAAGAGTGTACTGTTTTTGAACTTAGTGTGTCTGCGACTACGATTGCTTTTCCAAGGTGGTACTGGATATCTATGTCGTATTCTTTTACCAACTCTAGCCATCTACGTTGTCTCAAATTCTTTTTGTGTGAAGAAGTATTTTAGACTTTTATGATCCATGTAAATTTGGGTCTTTTCACCATACAGGTAACGTCGCTAAATTTTTAATGCGAACTCCACCACTACCAACTCCAAATCATGTGTCGGATAGTTTTTCTCGTAATCTTTTAATTGGCGTGACGCGTACGCAACAACCATGCCTTGTTGCATCAGTATGCAGCCTAGCCCATTTTTGGATGCATCACTATAACTCATGTATCCCATAGAGCTTTCTGGGACCGTGAGCACTGGCGCGGACACTAATATTTGTTTTAGATCTTGAAAGTTGGCCTCACAAGTATCGTCTCATACGAAAGGTACGCCCTTTTTTGTCAATTGGGTGAGAGGCGAGGCTATTCTAGCGAAGTCTTGGACAAACCTTCAATAGTAACCAGCGAATCCCAAGAAACTTCATACCTCGGTGACCGTAGTTTGGAGAATTTGGCATACAACTTGTTCTCCCTTAAGATAGTTAGGGCTTTTCGGAGGTGCTCTTGATGTTCTTGGTCCGTTTTCGAGTATATCAAGATGACGTCTATGAACACGATTACAAACATGTCTAAGCACTCCTTGAATACTCGGTTCATTAATTCCATGAACACCGTTGGGACGTTGGTGAGGCCAAAAGACATTACTACAAACTCGTAGTGGCCATATCTAGTTCGAAAGGCTATTTTCAGTATATCTTCGTTTTTAATCTTAATTTGATTGTATCTTGATCGAAGGTCTATTTTGAAAAACATTATTGCTTCTCGACGTGGCACAACCAGAGGGCGACGCGTGTCCAAGCGGTCTCGGGTCGAGCGCGGGTTGTCGGGTACGGGCTTGGTTTCGGGTCGTGGTCCGGGTCGCAGCTGTGGCACTTGGGCTGGCTTTAGTGTTATCGGGCTGGGCCGTTAGCGTCGGAATTGGGCTGGCGCCTGTCCGTAGGTGGACTGGGCTTTGCGGGTTTGGGTTTGGTTTGCGACTAACAGGATAGGCCGAGCCGCGGTTTGGGTTGGGCTAAGGCACGGTTTGGGCGATGGACGTTGGACTCGTCTGTGAGGGCTTCCGGTTCGAGCGCGGGTCGGATATTGGGTCGAGGCTGACTGGGTTGGGTCGAGGCGTCTGGGCTGCAGTGTTGGGTTGGTTTTGGTGGCTTAGCGGGTCGGTGGGCCGAGAGGGTTTGGGCTGCGACTAGGTTGGATTTCTGTTCGGGTCGCGGGTTGGGATTTCTCTCTCTCCTCGTTAACTTCGTTTCGACGTTCGTTTTTCCCCGTTTCCCTTTGGTTTCGTGTCTTCTCTTCCCCTAATCCCGTTTATGGTGTTTGTTTGGTTCCTAAGGGCCTAAAACTGTTGGTTCTGAGAGAGCTCGAAAATCTGACGTTCTATCTTCCTTCCCTGATGGTGTACGACGTGTAAGCAACGTCGAAATCTATCCCGGGTGTGTGTAAAGGTCTTTGAGATTGTTTTCGTTGCCTAAACTAGAGGTTTCGACGTCGATTTCGTAAGGTTTGGCTTCTCCAAAGCTTTGTCGATATTCTCTCTGTCTTTCTCGTTTTTCTCACTATTTTCCCTTCTTGAAGGTGTCTTGGAGGTGGATGAAGGTCGAGTTTGATTTTCGTGGTGATCCCGACGTCGGACGCGCTTCGTGGATCGTGTGTGAACAAAAACTCCTCCCACCGTTATAGTCACGTGTCATTTTCTAACTGGTCCACTCGTGCCACGTTATCGCCCCCATGCTATTTTTCTTCAATTTTTCTTCTTGTTGTTTTGATTGTGCCTTAAAAGTAGATGCACCGTCGGCTCAATGGAAACCTATCCCCTCATTTAAAAAATATGATATATATATATATATATATATATATATATATATATATATATATATATATATATATATATATATTTTGTCTCTCCCCAAAAATATTTCTATGCCACCAAAATATATAAAAAGGATCAAATGGGCACCGATCATGTTAAAGCTTTTTATCGAACAAATTAATGAAGTTGGTTTTGAGTCGACAAGTGATCTAAAAAATACTGTCGAACAGAGCGTTTGAGGAACACAACCTACCAAATGTGTTCCAAAGTCCGCGGGTAAAGAGGTTAAAGAGACGGTTCAATCGCAATTGAACCAATGTACCATAAACACCATTGAATGACACCAGAAGTATTTCTTCATTGTCTTTATAAAAATGATATAAATCATGTTAGCATGAACGGAATTTAAAAATCTAATGCAAGTTTAGATTTGGAGAAGTTGGATAAGAGTTGACTTAGATAAGAAGTTGGATAAGAGTTGACTTAGATAAGAGTTGGACGATAGATGGCTGTATGAAGAGAGACTCGAGTGTGTTTAAAAGGAGGATCGCTAGAAATGCAGCTAAAGTCTCCCATTTTCTTGGATAAGCTCGAAGTGGAAAAGTTTGTCTTTGTAGCCGCCAATTTGGAGAAGTTGGAGGTCAAAGGTGATGTGGGCTATAACGAAAGAAGCAAACCTTTACATGACACCTACTTATAATGTTATGAATGAATTATGCATGATTTTACGATGGATTGACATGGTTATGATATGTATGCTTGAAATAGGGTGATAAGGAATCACTACAAGGGGAGTAAGATTCGGATTACCTTGTTGATCGAATATCTCACGGTAAAAACACTTGTTTGAGATTTGAATCACTCCACAAGTAAAATCGATCATGTCTAGCTTGAATGATGCTTGTTGATCAAATATCTCAAGACAATAACACTTCTTTGAGATTCGAATCACTCCACAAGCAAGATTGATCATGTCAAGCTTGAATGATTCTACATGCAACCTAAGCTACATAGAATTGCAAAGAAACTTAGCCATTGGCGAAAGGAAAGCACAAATGCTCTTTTTACTATATTTTCCAAGTCTCTCTTACAAAAATAACATACATGTCATTTCTCAAAATAAAAACTCTTTAACATTCCATGAGGCTTTCCAATGTAACTTTCCTAGTTTGTGACCATAATGAACGAGTATATGGCCATAATTAGCCACTACGTAAATAAGTCTTAAAATACAATAAAGAAACACCAACTAAATTACTCTGAATTATGATCCTCCCAAAATTTGTAACAAATGAAGTTTCATTCTTCTCGAATGTGACATGAATTGAAATATCTTTTGAAATATATTGTATGATTGATGTCTCTTGATTCATATCATAGGGATTTATGAACCTTAAAGAATGTCGTATGTTTAAGTTGTTTCTTAGGCCTCTTATGACAGACCCCTACCACCAGAACCATGAACTTATGAATTTATGCTCTCGGGTTAGTAGCTAATCCAAATAGGATGAACCTCATAAATGCACAACCAAGATGGTAATCTTAATATGACGCATTATTAGCTACGTACCACTCTACCCATACTTGTCTTGTGCCCTAAATCACCCCAGACCTCCCTTTGTATGGTATATCATGATCTCATATTTTTTTCTCACCTAGGTGACATACTCTACTTTGTGGGATATTTGACTCAGATTATGTGACGGGGGACACAGGAGAATGCCTGAGCCATTATAGACCATCTGGATTATGAATCTTGGTCCACATCCCAGATATAGGTTTTTCATCAGGTTCATGTTGTTACCGACCATGTGATATAGTAGGTATTCAAGGGAGTGTTTTAGGGTTAGAGAGTATTTTGTATGGAATGGAAATGGACAGCCCATTGAAATCTACTCTCTCTAAACTCGTTTTGTGGCAAGGGACCATATAAATGCATAGATCAGACAACAAGTTGACCAAGTACTCAAAATTCAGAATTTAGAACGTCATAATCAAGGTCCTCAGAACATAATTCTGTTTATACCTTATGATCAACTTTAGAGTATGGTACTTTAACATCAACCATGGATACGATTTAGAATCTACAAGTAGGTTGCTTATTAGTATTTTATACTCACTCCCATTTTTACATGTTTCACAGGTAATGACTAGATGCTAGTCAGGGACGGTAGTGATCTGAAGTAGGTGCTATAGAGATATAGCCTAGGTCCGAGAGCCTCGGTTGATTTTGTGTCTTTTTGTTCCAGTCGAGTCTTTGTGCACTGTTTTCATTGGTTGTAAATAAACTTAAAATTGTATTTTGGTATAATGTAAACTTACTGTATTTTTCTTCCTTTCGAATCAACTAACATTCTAATCCATGCTTCTGAGTAGCTATAAAATTGGGTCATGAAAATTGTCGTCCCTCACAAACTAAAAAGAGTGGAAGAGGAAATTCGAGTATGTTGATTTTATTAATATAAGTAACATTGAGAATATAATTTCGATTAAAATCTCCCTTTCATAGGTTAATTCACACAAGTTAATTGAGTCATCTCGAAATAAAATGAAGGATAAAGGATAAGGGGGAAAGAAACGACCATGAAAATTATATCAATTTGTCTAAAATTCGTGACTACATTCTATCTTATGCAAGTGCATCTTTTACTATAATAAAGATTTAGACAAAAACAAAATAAAACCAAAGTAGAATAAAAAAAAAGTTGATAAAATTTACGGTCAAATTAAGACAAACAACACCACAATCAAATTTATTAGAAATGGGGAAATGGGTTTGGGATGCAATTACAAAAAGAAGTACAAATGACTCAAACACAAAGACAGATTGACGTTTCGAAACGACCTCTTCTATGACGGCATAGCTCTCAAGCACTCCCCACCTCGACTGACAACGTACGAATACCTAAAAAAGAAAGAGGAAATGGGTGAATATAAAAATATATTAAGCAATCTACTTATTGTAACACCTCAAAGTAACGATAAAAGTAACTCAAAGAAATCATCGAAAGGAATTAAGGCATTTAAGTAAAGAAAATAGTCTTAATCAAGAAATTTCTATACCCTAAAAATAAATTTTAAGGATTTAAGGCCTTTGAAAAAGTATTGGAAAGGAAAAGTCAAGCGAAAAGACGAAAAATGACATTTTTCCAATTTTGAAGATATTTTTTAAGAATTGTCCAAAAAATTCAATCTCCAAATCACAATGATTCTGGAAGTTTAACGTCGGTTTAAGCTTTCCCTATAAAGTTTGAAGTTTGGGCAATAGTATGCAACAAGAATCGAGTTGAATCGAGCTCCTAATCACTAGTAATAGGCGTTTAGATTTTAGGTCACCTACTCTCGAATTTCTTCCCATTCGAGAGTAATCCTCTACCATTTCCCTTCCAACCTGTTCCTACAATTTCTAAACAAGATTACCTACAAGTTCTATGAAAGAATTGAGTGCTGAAAGTGCCTAGAAATCATTCCCCCAATCCAATCCGCCATTGAAGAACTTCAAAATAAGCTTGAAAATCCAATCCAAGCTTACACGCAATTTCGTCAAGCAAGGCCAATTCCAATTAGTTTCCACACTCCAAGGAGTGTTTCCATAGAAGTCTACGAAGAGAAATAACCTCAAGAACATGTCTAATTGAAGGAAATATGTTTCGAGTAGAATTTGAGGGTAAGTGTCGAATTCTTATCTACGGTCCCTTTCTTTAAAATTGAGAATTCATTTAGCTTAGGTGGATTAAGTTAAGTAAATTTGATGAAGGAATTGAGAGATAAAGCATTGTAGAACGAGATGCCCAAGAAAAGAAAAATTCACATTTTTGGGTAAGTTGCAAACCAAGGACGATTTTCCAAAATTAAGGTCCCACGTTGTTCCTCAAAACTAATTCCTTTAGCTTGAGGGAAGGATAAGGAAGAGGTTTCATGAAGAAATTTGGCCTTGAAAACCCCAATAATCAGCTGCCCAATAAAGAAAATCCCCTGTTTTGAACTCCGGCGAGAAATCATATTTTCGACGAACTTTGAGGCAAATATCTTAGGCAAATAACTCTGGCGAGAAATCAATCCTAAGCTCTTCCTTATAACACCATCTTTACTACCAGTTGTACAGCTCTTACAGCTAACTGATTCGCTCCAAAATTTCAAAGGGTCCTATAAAGCGCGGACTCAGTTTGTCTTTGCGTCCGAACCTCAGGATGCCCTTCATGGGGGCCACCTTCAGGAATACCATGTTGCCCACTTCAAACTTCAGGTCTCTTCGTCTCGAGTCCGCATAACTCTTCTGTCTACTTTGAGTGGTGTGCATTCCCCCCTAATCTGTTGCATCGCCTCATTCGTGACTTGGACCAACTCCAGACCCACCAGTTCCCGTTTTCCTACTTCGTTCCAGAATAATGGTGTCCTACACCACTTTTCGTACAATGCCTCAAACAGTGCCATGTCAATTGTCGCCGGATACTTGTTATTATAAGCAAATTCCATGAGGTGCGACGTCAAGTCCCAACTCCCAGTAAAGTCAAGCACACAGGCTCGCAACATGTCCTCTAGGATTTGGTTCAAGCGTTCCGTTTGTCCGTCTGTCTGTGGGTGAAATGCTGTACTGAAATCCAGTCGAGTGCCCAACGCTTTCTGGAGTCCACGACAAAATACTAAAGTAAAACGTGGGTCTCGGTCTGATACAATCCACATAGGAACTCCATGTAATCTGACAATTTCTTTCATGTACATATGTGCCCAATTGTCCACTGTGTATGTGGCTTTGCCAGGGAGGAAGTGCGCCGACTTTGTCAATCTGTCCATAATCACCCATATGAGCGTGTAACCCTTCAATGTCTTAGGTAGGCCCACTATGAAATCCATGGCAATGTTCTCCCATTTTCATTCTAGTATGTTGAGAGGCTGTAGTAACCCCGCTGGTCTCTGTCTAGGTGTCTTGACTTGTTGGATAACCAAGCATCTATTGACGAATTTTGCAATATCCTTCTTCATACCACACCACCAGAAGTGTGGTCTGATGTCCTGACTCATTTTTGTACCGCCAGGGTGCATGACGAATGGGGAGTTATGCGCCTCTTTCAGTATTTCATTTCTCCATTTCTCTATCATCGGTACACACAAACGACCTTGATACAACAACCCACCATCAGATGAGTTGGAGTACCCACCAGCTGGTTCTATCTCCATTTCATTAAGTACTCTCGCCAAACCAGGGTCTCTTACTTGAGCCTCAACTAATCTCTGCCGAAGAGTGGATTTTACAGTCAGTCGAGCTAGTTGTGCCTTAAGACCTTCCAGTGCTACTACTATTTCAGCTCGCTCAAAATCTGCATGCACCCTGGGCTCCTTCGTGATTAATGCCGATGAATGCGCTGTCTTCCTACTTAGGGCATCTGCAACCACATTGGCATTCCCGGGGTGGTATTGAATGTCAATGTCATAATCCTTGACTAATTCCAACCACCGTCGCTGTCTCATATTCAAATCCTTCTGGGTGAAGAAATACTTCACGCTCTTATGATCAGTATAAATCTGAGTTCTCTCCCCATAAAGGTAGTCTCGCCATATCTTTAATGCAAAAACTACCGCGGCTAGTTCTAAATCATGATTGGGATAATTCTTTTCATAGTCCTTCAATTGCTTTGATGCGTAGGAAATAACCTTCCCCTGTTGCATCAATATGCATCCCAAGCCCTTTTTGGAAGCATCGCTGAAAATGGCGTAGTTCCCTATACAATCAGGCATTGTGAGCACAGGTGCAGTCGTCATTCTCTCCTTCAGGTCTTGGAAGCTTTCCTCGCAATCCTCGGTCCATACGAACACCATAGCTTTTCGAGTCAATCGCCCGAGTGGTGCCACTATCTTGGAAAAGTCCTGTACAAAGCGTCGATAGTAGCCTGCCAAGCCCAGAAAGCTTCGTACCTCGGTAATAGTAGTTGGACGAGCCCAGTTGGTGACTACTTCTACATTGGTAGGATCAACTAACACATCTTCCGTGGATATCACATGCCCTAGGAAAGAGACTTCACGTAACCAAAACTCACACTTCGAGAACTTGGCATACAATTTATTTTCTTTCAGAACTGTCATAGCATTCCTCAGGTGCATTTGGTGTTCCTGATTCGTCTTTGAGTATACCAAGATATCGTCTATGAATACAATGACAAAGGTATCCAGATATTCCTTGAACACCCTGTTCATCAGCTCCATGAACATTACAGGGGCATTCGTGAGTCCAAAATACCACAAACTCGTAATGACCATACCTTGTTCTAAAAGTTGTTTTTGATACGTCCTCATTTTTTATCTTGATTTGATGGTAACCTGAACGAAGATTCATCTTTGAAAACACTGTGGCCTCTCTGAGCTAGTCGAACAAGCCCTCGGTGCGTGAGAGGGGATACCTATTCTTCACCGTTCTCTTATTCAGCTCCCTGTAATCGATGCACAGGCACATGGAACCATCCTTTTTCTTGACGAATAATACCAGCGCACCGCAAGGCGACATGCTAGGTCTAAAAAATTCTTTGTCCAGCAGCTCTTGTAGTTGCGTCTTGAGTTCTTTCAGCCCAGCTGGTGCCATGCGGTACGGGGCCTTGGATATAGGACCAGTACCTGGTTCTAGCTCTATTGCAAAATTGACATCTCGGGATGGAGGAATTTCTGGCAAGTCCTCTGGGAACACGTCCGGGAACTCATCACTACAGGTAACGTGGTTGGGGAGACTCCTTATTTCTTGTTTTTCGCCACATTGGCTAGTATCACCGAAGCTCTGTGCTGGACCAGCTTCTTTGCCTTCATCATCGATATCACCTGGGCATGGTGCCCACACTCATGCCCTTGAATTTCAATCTGGGCTTGAACGGTGGCGTAAAAATAACCTCTTTCTTGTGACCGTCTATGCTAGCATGATTTTTCGATAACCAATCCATGCCCAAAATTACATCATACACGGTCATATCAACTACCATTAAGTCTACGTCTAAACTAACCCCTGATACTACTATCTGACCATTCCTTACCCTATAAGCAGCAACCATATCCACCTCTGCCGGGGTGCCCACTAAGAAATCATGTAACAAGGGTTCTAACACAATCTTTGCTTGACTAACAAAAGTAGTGGAAATAAAGGAGTGCGTAGACCGCGAGTCAAACAATGTCAAAACAAAGTGGCCAAGAACGGATAACGTACCTGTCACCGCCGCATTAGGGTTTTTAGTGTCCTTGCTGGTGGAGACATAGGCTCTCGCTGGAGAGCGGTTCTGGGTGGGGACATCTGCTATGCGTAATGGTCTCTACTGACCCCCGGCATTATTGGAGCGTCCTCCGGGACAGTCCCTAGCCAAGTGACCTTCCTGCCCACATCGAAAGTAGGCCCTAGAGCGAGCCAAGCACTGACCCCAATGGTTCTTCCCACACTTGTTGCACTTGGGTCTATCGTCTGATATGCTTTCCCTTCTTGCTGGCCCCGCCTGGAATTGCAACGCCGTTTATCTGGTCGTCTCGGTGGTAGTGAGGGTGATGAATCACAATGGTCATCCCGATAACGACAATGTTTCTATCTCTCTGTCGACAAACGGGATTCTCGGTGGTCATCTCGATCACGACGTCGTTTCTGTCTCTCTGTTGATGAGTGAGATTTGCTCGGTCCATCAGTTCCCTCTATGGCCCTTGCTACCCTCAGTGCGTCAGCATTAGGCGTTATTGCCTTAATAACGTTACAAATCATCCTGTCCAACCCCAACACAAACCGGCGAGCCGTCCTGTAATCGGTGTCTACCAAATCAGGGGCGAAGCATTTCAACTTGGCAAACTCCCTAGCATAAGTAGTAATCGAATGCCCTCTCTGCCTCAGGTGGGTGAACTCTTGATGTTTGCGGATCTGGACGTCCTCTGGGTAGTACGCCTCTGCAAAGGCCTCTTTAAATTCTATCCACGAGATTCCGCCCCCCCTAGGTCTGATAATCTCTCGTGTGGATCGCCAACAGACTTGAGCATCGGCATGCAACATGAACACAACGCACTCCACCTTTTAATCTTCAGGACAATTTCTCAACCTGAACATGGTCTCTATGGAACTCAGCCACAACTGTGCCTCCGTCAAGTCATCAGAAGTTCCCTTGAAGGTTTGTGGGTCGCCCATCTTGAAATCCTGCAAGCACCTACCTTCCCTAGTAGAGGCTGATTCCTTAGCTTGTTGATTACCGGATAGGTTTCATATGACGATTTGCAATGCATCCAGCAATGCAGCCGTCGAGTCTTGGGCGGGTTGAGGTATCGCTAGTGGCGGGAACGTCATAGCTATGTTATGCTCTTCCATGGAGTCCTCGCGGTCTAGGCCTCGTCCTCTTCCACCTCTCCCTCTACCCCTAAGAGGGGGTCGTCCCCTAATACCCCCTCCTTGTGTCCTGGGTGGCATATCTAAACATAGCAGTAGCTACTGAGTTACATACTAATCTATCAGATTCCATAAACAATTACAATGACACAAGTCCCACACACATACAACCATACATCAATCATAGCCATCATATATATCATATCACAACCAATCTTGTCACATAATGGAACATACTAACATTTAAGACATGAAAGCGTGCAAACCATATCATTCATTACGAAATACACAAATACCTGACGGTGCGTTTGCTGGAAGACCATGGAAGTACCTTAAGCCTATATCGTAGGCCAGTCTACAAGATCTATGACCTAGCGCTCTGATACTAACTGTAACGCCCCTAATTTTCTTCAACCTAATTAGCGACGTTACCTTGCATTCATAAGGCAAAAATGCAAAAGTTCATATCAACAAACTTAATAACAAGGACATGTCCGTTGTAAGTAGTTCATAACACTAAGGATCGACCTAACTGGGAATCAATCAAGAACTAACTAAGGGAAACAAATGCAAATAATTATTATTCGAAAGAAATCTTGAATAGAACATCTACTACCCTACAAGCTCTCCCTAAGACTTCCATGGTCTTCGCAGCATTTATCGTCAACCATACATGGGAGCCGTGCCTTTACCTGAAAATATAGGTAACATGTGGCTTGATTATTTTATAAAATACCCAGTAAGTTGCCCCACTATTAGATTTAGGCATACAATACACATTCAGAACACATGTAATCAAGTGCAGCACACATGGACAAACACAAGCATAAAAATGTGAGGGGACCTGTCTTCCATTCCCTTTACATGGTCTTAGGCCCTTGCTTTATCTGGCCAGGGCAGATGTGTGGTACTTCCCCACACACGGCCCACGTACGTAAACGTGGGCCCAACAGATGGATTCGTATACAAATTCCCTAGGCCTGACTTGGTCGGGTACATGTGATACACGTTACCAGACGCCACGGAAAAGCAAAGGCCTGCATGATATCATAGCAGGCATAATATCGAATGTACGCGTCCGTATCATCATAACATAATGGGGAAGTAACCCTATGCACATGACACACAACATGCATGAGGTCCCTAAAGCTTACCTTCATGGCATTATACATACAACGTTCCATTCCCTTGTCGTGTTACATAGCATGGCTTAGTTAAGCATTATGTATGTGTATCGTGGTTCTCCAGTCACAACATCGATGACATGCAAAGCCCTCAACACATCCATGACATATCAACAAATTTCATGCATGGCAAAACAGAATCACATAAGCGCGACATACATCGACATTTCACAGCGAAAACACATGGCATAGTATACATCGATAGCAGACAGGGTACATGCGAAGGCCACAAGGCACGCACCATCATACATACAATAGCTAACTCCAACTCCAAAAGTAAGGTTACTTACCTCTCTGGTTTTGGCCGAAGTCACTCGCGATAAGCCAACTCTGACGCCTAACTACTCCCTATAAAACCACATTATAAACTTAGAGTCTTTTCATAATGAAACCCAACTAAACCTTATGCCTAACTCTCAAGGTACATTCCTATCATAACCTGTTTTTAGCAAAGTAGAGTTACAGTGTTAGATAAATCCCTACCGAGTGAATGTGATCCCTAACTTTTAGTTAACCATTTTTGTTAGGTAACTATTTTTACGTTAAACCCACACAATTGAAGTAAGTGGGAAGTACACGTCAAGTGGAAGAGCGTTAGTTAAGTTGCCATTTATTTTCCCATCATCGAGTCTTCAGCAAATATTTCTCTCTCTCCTTTTACTTTCCGTTATTTTTTTTTCGAAGAAATTTTCCTTCAGCCGGTTTTTTTTCGTCGACGTTTTCCTCCCAATTGCCAGAAGTCAACAAGACGAGGTACTCCACTGTGAATTGATTTGGGTTTTGATCTGCCTCGGTAACGTCGTTCCACTGCCAAAAGGTGGTCTCGTCAAAGATGACGTCGCGCGACACGTGAGCTCGCCCCTCTGCAGGATCATAGAACCTGTACGCCTTGCTTCCGGGTTTGTAGCCGATGAAGACGACCTTCAGTGTTACAATATCTCACGCTCAAAGGTGTGAATAAATATGAAATTATTTTACTCAAAGAAGATAATACAGGGACAACTAAAATAATGAACTGTTTACTGTGGCTTGTGTTTTACTGAGCGGAGGACTCCTATTTAAACAAAAATAAATCCTATAAATAGCTCATACAAAAACTCTACTTAAATAAACTATTCCTCCTGCTAAAGATGAATGGCTTAACAACTTGACTAATTCCATCTAAAATAAGTTGCACTAATTTTGGCAGCCTCCTTAGTGCAAGCTTATTTCTTAATAACTCCGAGTGCAAAAAACTTCAAACTTCACTTTGGCAAGTGTCTTAGTGAATATGTCTGCAACTTGCTCATTAGTATGTATTTTCTGCAATTCAACATCCTGCGATAATACTTTCTCTCGAATAAAATGATAATGAGTTTCAATGTGTTTCGAACGAGCATGAAACACCGGATTTCCAGCGAGTTTTATTGCACTTTCATTATCACAATTGATTTGAATTGGCTCATTGAGAGTAGTCACCATTTCTTGAATAAGTCTTTTGAGCCACAAACATTCTTGAGTAGCCATTGTAGCAGCTACATATTCTGCTTCACAACTTGACAAAGCAACGATACTTTACTTTTTACTGCACCATGAAATTGCGGCAGAGCCTGCTGTAAAGCAAAAACCTGTTGTGGAGCGTCTGTCGTTCACGTCACCAGCCCAATCAGCATCCACAAAACCACTCAATGAAAATGACTTTGATTTATCATACATTAATCCATAATTTATAGTGCCCTTTATGTAACAAAGAATCCTTTTTGCTGCAATTAAATGAGTCTCACGTGGTTGATCCATAAATTGAGACACAACTTCTACTGAAAAGGCAATGTCTGGCCTTGTGATAGTTAAATAGAATAAACTACCAACAAGTTGACGAAAGAATGTCGCATTTGCTAATGACTCCCCTTCATTTCTAGCTAATTTTAGATTTGGTTCCATAGGAGTAGTTTTTTCTCTTGAATTCTCAATACTAAACCTTTGCAATAAACTTGATGCATATCCTTTTTTTTAGACAGAAAATAACCATCATCACATTTCTTAATTTCTAAGCCCAGAAAACAATCAGCTTCACCTAATCTTTTCATTTCAAAATGAACAGACAAGGCATCTTGAAGACTACTGATTTCAACACTATCATCACCAGTAATAATCATGTCATCAACATAAAGTAACAACAAGGTGCATCCAGTTGTTGTTTTCTTAACAAATAAGCTCGAATCAGCACATGAAGACTTAAAACCACACAAATTAAGATATTAAGCAATCGTACCAAACTAAGCACGAATAATAAATATGAAATTATTATTACTCAAAGAAGATAATACAGGGACAACTGAAATAAATGAACTGTTTACTGTAGCTTGTGTTTTAATAAGCGGATGACTCCTAATTAAACACCTATAAATAGCTCCTACAAAAACTCTACTGAAATAAACTATTCCTCCTGATCAGGATGAATGGCTTGACAACTTTGACTAATTCCATCTTGCACTGGTTTTGACACTTCAGCCCCCTGGGATCGAGCTTGTCGAGGTGGTGACACGCATCCTTCATGTATGCAACGCAGCCGAACACTCGAAGATGACGTACCGCTGGCTTCTTGTTGTACCAGGCCTCGTGTGGCGTCTTCCCGTCGCGGCTTCGCGTTGGCGAACGATTGAGGAGGCAGACTGTCGTCATTACCGCCTCTCTCCAGAATCTCCCAGGCATCCCAGCCGTCATCAGCAATGACCTCGCTGTCCCGACAATGGTTTGATTTTGGCGTTCTACCACCCTGTTCTGCTAGGGGAAATAGGGCGTCGTTAGTTGTTGCTGCATGCCGAGCTCGTTACAGTACTTACCGAAGCTCGCTGAGGTGAATTCTTCGCCTTGGTCCGTGCGCAGCACTCGCATTTTCTTCCCGCATTCGGCCTCCACTTGCGCCAGGATGCGCTTAATCGCCTATACCGCCTCACGTTTCGCTTGTAGCAGGATTAGCCACATGAAGCGGCTTTTGTCATCGACCAACAGGAGGAAGAGGGTCTTGCCGCCTGGGGTCGCTAGCTTGATGGGCCTGCAGATATTGTCGTGTACCAACTCCAACGGCTCACCGGCGCGGTAGGATGTCCGAGACGGAAAGGGGGTGCACCTTTGTTTGCTTTTGAGGCACCCGTTGCACAGCTTGTTCACGCCTTTGATTATCGGCAAACCGTGCACCATCTCCTCCTTATGTAATTTTTGTAGGGTAGGAAAGTTTAGGTGTCCGTACCTTGCGTGCCATCTCCAAGATACTTCTTCGGTCCTGGCCGAGAGACTGACTGGTTGCTCTATCTCCAACTCTAGGATGTAAAGACGATTTGTCGTGCATCAAACTTGTGTGAGCAGCCGTCATCGATCATCGCGGATCTTGAGTAGCTCGCGCTTGATGGAAATGTGGCAGCCAGCCTCAACGAGTTGACCCAGGCTCACAAGGTTAGCCTTGAGCCTCGGGATGAAGTAGACGCCGGTCAGCTTGTGGTGCTCGCCTCCCTTGCCAATGAACAGGATGGTGCCGCGCCCTTCGGAGCCATCGCCGAACTTAACCGTCTCGCGAATCCCTGAGTCGAGCTCGGAGAACGCAGACTTGGCCCGAATCATACGGTTTGTCACCCTTGTGTCGAGGACCCATCGCCGGTTCTCCTACTGCTCCTGCTGCTCGTCCCTTTTACTTTCGTTATTTTTTCTTCGAAGAAATTTTCCTTCGGCCGGTTTTTTTTTCGTCGACGTTTTCCTCCCAATTTCCAGAAGTCAACAAGATGAGGTACTCCACCGTGAATTGATTTGGGTTTTGATCTGCAGCAGAATGTCATCTCCGAGTGTTCGGCTGCGTTGCATAAATGAAGGACGCGCGTCCCCACCTCGACAAGCTCAATCCCAGGGGGCTGAAGGTTGTCTTCATCGGCTACGAACCCAAAAGCAAGGCGTACAGGTTCTATGATCCTACAGAGGGGCGAGCTCACGTGTCCCCCGACGTCATCTTTGACGATACCACCTTTTGGCAGTGGAACGACGTAACCGAGGCAGATCAAAACCCAAATCAATTCACGGTGGAGTACCTCGTCTTGTTGACTTTTAGCAATTGGGAGGAAAACGTCGACGAAAAAAAAACCGACCGAAGGAAAATTTTTTTGAAGAAAAAATAACGAAATGTAAAAGGGAGAGAAAGATTTGTTGAAGACTCGATGATGTCATTTATCATTCAATTGGGATATTTAAATAACAAATATAATCCTAAAAATGGAAAGTAGTTGGCAAAAACTTGCGCACAAAGTTGGCCAAAATGGCCCACAAAAATTACGCTCTTCCATTCAACGGGGAGCGTTAATTTAGATGTTTCAAAAGTAAAAAACAACTAACGACATCTAAGGAAACCATAGCTTTTATTTAGCATACACTGACCTCAGATGGTTGAAACAACGGTGGAAACAGCTCTAGAAGGGTCGAAAACCTAGGAATCGGTATATTATTTGTATACTGAGCCGCTAAGCCGAGCCACCGAACCGCCAAGCCACACCGTCGAGCCGAGCCGCGAGATACAACGAAGCCGAAGTACTGAGCTGGCAAGTCAAGAGGGTCACTGGCGGCGCACGACTTCTAAACCCGGGCTAGTGTCGCTGGTCTTGGGCCGAAATGGGTACGTGGCCCAAAGTCGGTGTTCGAACGCAAACTGCAAGGCACGGGCTGTACGTTGGCTGAAGCGAGCTCCCGTGATACCAGAAGAACCCAACCCGCGATCCGCTGCCCTATCTTCCTCACCTGAGAGTCCCGACGAACCCTAATCGCGAAACCCGACTACTATTGTCGATGAGACCACCGTCGTCCGTTCGTCCTTGATGGTGCATCTGTCCCTCTTGTTACGAAGTACCCCGGCATTGGTTCGCTCCTACCTGAGAACTCACAAAGGTCCGAAGCCTCGCGGAGTTATCGATTCCTCACCTCAATCTTTCTGCTCCTCTCTCACAGGTACAACTACTCAAATGGAGGACGGCTACTTAGATGCCTTAGGGTTTAATGTGGGGAGTCAGCAAAATAGTATGTTCTATTAGCAACCTCGCCGAAAATTGCGAGATTTCACACGTTTTTTTTTTTTTTTTTTTTTTTTTTGAACTCGTATCAATACAACCCATTTCTGGAGTTGTGGGTCTACTGGGCAATGAATCTCATCTTTAGGGTGAACTACTTTTTTATTTTTAGACTTAGGTAACTAGTTTTGCTTACGCAGCGGTAAATTGGTGTCTTGGGTTAAGGCACTATCTCATAACACTTTTTCTCTGATGGAGACAATATGGTTTGTGCTAGCCTACTCGTCATTCATAGGAGGTTAGCTAGTGAACCCTTCCAGAGGACCATATAGTCACCTAAGCCTGGGGGAGTGACGTCGTATACTTACCCGCTACTAAGACTGCCCATGTGATTTCACGCTACCTCTCTTAGAATTGATCTTCTATGTAGGGTAATATATTAAACTATCTGGTCAAACAACACTAACCAATCTATGTCTGGCTTGATAGTACGACATTGGGGCGAGATCTCGACGGTATGGGTATCGAAGTGAAAAGGGTAGTGGAGGCTCTATTGACACTGGGTTCTTAAAGCATTTAGGCGGTTTAAGTCTCATCTCTCGTTTCTTAAAGCATTTAGGCGGTTTAAGTCTCGACGGTATTGGATGGCCATGGTGGTCTACTAGGTTCTTAAAGCATTTAGGCGGTTTAAGTCTCATATCTCGTTTCTAGGATGTCTAAGACTAATTCTTCAAGCTAATCCATTCTTGGATGCACACGGGTTTAAACCATTGATAGCCCCTCACAATCCTAGGGTGCTCGGTCTACTAGAAACATATTGATCTAGGTTAATTCGAGACTGCTCTAGCTCCCTAGTCTTAACTTGGTTCTTTAGTATGTTTCGCTAGGGAGATAAATCTATCAATCACCTGGAGCATGATGTACATAAACTAAATACTCATGCAAGTTTATTAAGGAGATATCAATCCCCTAAAGCACTAAAAATATAAACTAAAACATTCCTATAGTGTTCTTGCCTTGAGATATTCGATCAACGTGAAAAAGTTGAAAGTAATAACCATAAACTGATAGTAACGACTAATTTAATGATATACCAAAAGTACAAAAAAATTATTAAGCGTATTCATATGACTCGATTACTTGACCAACATAACCCATACCTAAAAGTTGGATTGGGTTGACAAAAAATTCGGGTAGATTCACGGGTTGACATTTTCTTAGTCAAATCAACTCGACCAACCCAAAAATAACGTTACAATCCAACTCAACTCTACCCTACTTTTTAGATTATTATGAACATTAAGAATATCTAACGTTTTTTTATCGATATTAGTGATATGTTGTAATTTATAAATGTTTGATATTTAAGGTTTATGACATTTTTATTTATTAACGTAACATATACTGTGAATAAGTATGATTTTATAAAAAAAAACTAATTAAAAAAAAAAACCCGACAACCCAACCGAAGAAATAAACCAACTCTATTCCGCTAATTTAAGCAATTTATTATTATTATTATTATTATTTGGAGGAATAATGTCTCCCATCTTTTCAAGCAAGGCATATTTAGAGAGCATATACCTTCTCCCTCTCTCAAGCAAAATATCTCTTTTTAATATATTTCAACTACAAAATAATTTTATTTTTGATAAAAAAAATATTTTAGCCCTTCGAGATTATTTTAGGGTTGGATTAGGTTTTTCAAAATTGAAATTTGATTCGGTCTACTGGTTGACATTTTTTTCATCGGGACAACCCGACCAACTCGAAACCGATCCATCCAACTTAACTCAACTCTTCCCTATTTTTAAGACGATTACGAGATTAAGAATATTTAACATTTGTAATCGATATTAGTGATATGTTGTGACTCGTGAATGTTTGATATTTGAACTTTATAGTTTTTGAACTCCATATTTATGGTAATAAAAATTAATAAATGCTTATAAAAATACAAAATTAAAAAGTATAATAAAAGACATAGTGATATTGTCCACTTTGCTCGGAATTTTACTTTTGATTTCCGTAAAAGACAGTAGATAGTGTCTTTTATTTATATGTTCATGATCTGCATCTTCATTAGCCAATTTGGAGCTCCAACCATCCTCGACAAAAATTAGGTTAAATTATACAAGATACGGATGAACTTTGGGATGAGTTTTCATTATGCTCTTATACTTAATTATTGTTTATACAGATGAGAGTGTTTGTGAGGTGCATTACACTATGGTATTCCGCTGACCTCATGGCGACGCTACAGATTAGCTTGACTAGAGGGTCCAGGAGGTGTGCGAGCACCCTGGGGATTCACACTCACACGTGTGAGTCGTGTGTAGGGAAGTACTACACATCCAATTGTCCGAGACTGGAGGCCATCCTTGCGATGTCTAGAGATAGGTTCCTAAATCATGATTGCATGTGTTTGCATCAGCATGACCCCTATAGTGGGGTCACTTACGACAGGCTCACCCTTATGATGTTTAGAGCTAGGTCCCTAATTCATGATTGCATGTGTTTGCATTAGCATGACCCCTTTAATGGAATCACTTACCGATTATTTCTTCAAAATACTCAGGCTCACCCTTATGATGTTTAGAGATAGGTCCCAATTTCATGATTGCATGTATTTGCATTAGCACGACTCCTATAGTGGGGTCACTTACTAAGTATTCTTCAAAATACTCGGGCCGTGTGCCATATTGTTTTTTCAGGCAAAGGCAAGACATCCATATACGGTTGACAGCAACATCGTAATTAGAGACTGACACGTGCATAAGATAGTTTCATATTTAAAATTCCTAGTCTTGGGTTAGAACCCGGTATTTGCATTTCATTTATTTAAATTATTTAATTTGTAATAGTTTTTATCTTATGTTGAACTCCAGCACAATGTTTTGAAACACGCAAGCCCGTCATTGTTTTCTAGTGGTTTAATGTATTCTGAAGTTTTAAATGTTCGGCTACTTATGATGAGCATTTTTAGAGTTATATTCGAGCATGATCAATTTTTTAAACAAAACGTTAAAAGAATTTTAAGATATTTTTATTAATTTAAGATCAAAATTATTACAAATTTTAAAATTAGAAAAAAAAATTATACGATCCGTAATTTTAGCTGCGTCGTATTTTTTTAATTTAAAAAAAAAAAAAAAAAAAAAAAAAAAAAAAAAAAAAATACAAGATGCAGTCTCTTCCGACCTCCGTGTCCCCGAAAAACACTTCTCCGTCTTCGTCCCCGCGATTTACAGCCTCTCTTGCTCTCTGTATTTTTAACTCAGCTTCTTCTGTTGGGCTCTCAAATGTGCAGATTCATTCTCCCTTAGGTCTTCTTTCAGGCAAGTTTCTCTCTCTCTCTCTCTCGCTCGCTCTGCAAGTTCCCTGTTTTTGCATTGAAAAAATGGTTCAAAATGCGGAAAAGGGTGGAGGATGCTGTGATTCTTTTGAAATCCGAATGTAAATAGGTTGAATTTGCTAGAGAATTTAATGGGTCGATTGCGGTTTCTTTCCATTGTAACCCCTCTTTTTCAATCTGATGCAGCTGTGCTTAATTTGGAAATTTTGAGTATGAGCGATTAAGTGGTTTGCGGTGTTTGATTTTTGTGTTTACTTGATTTTTTTGTAATGAAGGATTGGGTTTCTCTTTTTGGAGATTTGGGGAGGGATTGGACATGGCGGGAGTTGGGAGTGTTCTTGGTCAAATGGATTTGCTTACAAGGTGTTTGTGAAAATGCCTGAATGAGTTCATGAAAGACAAATTCTATTTTTTTGTCTTCACATGATTGTATTTGTTCTTTTTAGATCATTTGGGGCTTTTAACTTTGTTATTCTGTTCGTTATTTGATAATCAATCTGGTCTTTTACATTCTTTGTTACCCGATTATCTACAGGTTGAAGACAACTGCTTCCAATGCTGGTGTTTTCTGTATAGTTTTCCTCTTGTTGTGTTGTGATTTCAAATGATAACAGCTCCGATGTGCTTCTCAATCTTGCGAGTTCCCAAATTTGGAGTCCCCACTTTAGCTAATTTATGGAGGGAAAACTTCCATCCCTTGAACAGGAATTATGGTCATAGTTCTTGGTATGATCAGCTTGGTTTTAGGATCTATAACCTTGAAGGAGGGCAGAACAAGAGATGGACCAGAAAATCTATGTCCACAAAAGCAGGGAGGAAAGCAAAAACCGACCCGAGCAGTAAACCGAGCAATATCAGGAATGAAATCTTAGAGGAATCGGTTTCAACAAGCTGTACAGTTAGCATCAATAAGTCTGAGAAAAATGGAACTCAGAAGCTTCAATGTTGTAATATTCAAGAAACGATTACTAAAGACAAGGAATTGGCTCGCCCGGTGACGGTTATAACCTTCGACATCGAAACAACAGGTTTTAGTCGAGAGCTCGACAGAATAGTGGAAATTGCACTTCAAGATCTCTCAGGAGGAGAAAATAGCACCTTCCAAACATTAATAAACCCAGAATGCTACATTCCAAATGCAGTTGTACATGGCATTACAAGCCGTATGGTCAGTCGACCCGACGTTCCAAGGTATCGACACGTTTGTTGTAATCTCATTTCTCAAATATGTACCATTCAGCTCAGTGCTAGTTAAATATATAGACATATCTAAACATTTCTTGTTTATGTTCATATAGGATGAAGGAACTTATTCCAATCTTATTACAGTTTATCAAAAGCCGTCAGAAACCTGATGGATATGTATTATTGGTAGCTCATAATGCTCGTACCTTCGACGTGCCCTTTTTACTCAAGGAGTTCAGCCGTTGCTCGGTCGACATTCCTCTAAATTGGCTATTTTTCGATAACATTCTTTTAGCCCGTCAGTTGATGAAATCCACAGGTTAGTTTTCGCTTTGCACATGTTATCTTGCTTTAGTTTCTCTATGGATAAAACGAAGCGATGTGACGTAATGTAATATCGTGATCAGATTCGAAGATTAAGAAAATTTCATTGCAAGCTCTTCGTGAGTATTACAATATTCCATTGGTGGGTTCAGCTCACCGAGCGATGTCGGACGTGAGGACATTGTCGCTGATTCTTCAGCGGCTTACTTTCGACCTCAAGCTAGGTATCCCTGATCTCATTGAAAGATCTTTTACTACTTCTGATCTGATTAATAAGAAGAAGAACTAGTGGGTTAAGTTATATGCAGAAATGAATCATAAGTTAGTGATCAAGCTGTGCTTTTGTTGTAATGTCATTTACTAATTTTAACTTCAGTTCATTCTTATTACCAAAATGTTGGGCCATTTTTATTTATGGTCAGCAGATTTGTCTTGATCTCCATGTTCTTCAAGAACTAATGCCTGAATTGGATTATCATGACAAATAAAATCTAGTTTTGTTTTAGGAGTTGTCTATGAAGAAAACATGAAAAGAGGATCCTTGTTTTGTTTTGATGTTGTTGGAAATGGCTGAATTGAACTAATTTTTTAGGCTGTTGTGATCCGGAATTATCTTAGGCCGTGTTTTTTAGGACGACCCAGATCCACCGCTAGCAGATATTGTTCTCTTTGGGCTTTTCCTTTTGGGCTTCCCCTCAAGACTTTAAAACGCGTCACCGTTATAAAGGGTGTTTTGTTCTCCTCTCCAACCAATGTGGGACCCACCTTCAGGGTCTAACGTCCTCGCAGGTACTCTTTCCTTCCTCCAATCGATGTAGGACCTCCGCCAAATCCACCCCCTTTCAGGCCCAGCGTCCTTACTGGCATATTGCCATGTGTCTACCCCTTTTGGGGATAGCCTCTTCGCTGGCACATGGTTCGGTGTCTGGCTCTAATACCATTAGTAACGACCCAGATCCACCGCTAGTAGATATTGTTCTCTTTGGGCTTTTCCTTTCGGGCTTCCCCTCAAGGCTTTAAGACGCGTCTGTTAAGAGAAGATTTCCACACTAGTATTTTGTTCTCCTCCCCAACCGATGTGGGACATCGCATAAAAAAGGTTAAAATCACTTTTGTTAAGTTCAAAATTATTAATTTATTTTACTCTTTTATCGGTCAATACTAGATCTATCAATTAATGAGGTCGGGATGAGGTCCATAGATTGAGTGTTGATTCACATCTTTATGATAGGTGCCTATTAATGAGTGTATGGTATATGTATTATTAGGCGATCATTGATATGGTACATGGGTGAAGAGTTTTAAGAATTTTAAGAATTTTAATCTAGCACCTATGCACCTCGACATTCTCTATCTCCTACAACATGATCATGTTACTTATTTATTGTTTCTAAGAGTGAAGACTGTCTACACAGACCAACACAGGTTCTTTCAGCATGATTGTCTACACAGACCAACACAGGTTCTTTCAGCATGATTCATCCGCACAACTAAACCCAGATTAAGAATTTTAATCTGGCACCTATGCACCCCGACATTCTCCTATATCTCCTACAACATGATCAAGTTACTTATTTCTTGTTTCTAAGAGTGAAGACTATCCACACAGACCAACACAGGTCCTTTCAGCATGATTTCCGACATTCTCCTATATCTCCTACAACATGATTAGGGTACTGATTTCTTGTTTTTAAGAGTGAAGACTATCCACACAGACCAACACAGGTCCTTTCAGTTACTTATCTCTTGCCACACAGACCAACACAGGTCCTTTCAGTTACTTATTTCTTGCTACACATACCAACACAAGTCCTTTCAGTTGCTTATTTCTTGTTTCTAAGAGTGAAGACTATCCACACAGACCAACCCAGGTCCTTTCAGCATGATTCGTCCGCACAACCAAACCCAGATTAAAACTTTAATCTGGCACCTATGCACCCTGACATTCTCTTATATCTCCTACAACATGATCAGGTTACTTAGAAGACTATCCACACAGACCAACAAAGTCTTTTAAGGACACACAGACCAGACCAACACAGTTCTTTCAGTCCACACAACACACAGCTTCAGCATGATTCGTCCTCAGAACACAGTTCTTTCAGTCCACACAACACACAGCTTCAGCATGATTCGTCCTCAGTCCACACAGACCATTC
>NC_141814.1:14173153-14245653 GCF_057944985.1 Cucurbita pepo subsp. pepo | reverse complement strand
CCTAAACCCTAAACCCTAAACCCTAAACCCTAAACCCTAAACCCTAAACCCTAAACCCTAAACCCTAAACCCTAAACCCTAAACCCTAAACCCTAAACCCTAAACCCTAAACCCTAAACCCTAAACCCTAAACCCTAAACCCTAAACCCTAAACCCTAAACCCTAAACCCTAAACCCTAAACCCTAAACCCTAAACCCTAAACCCTAAACCCTAAACCCTAAACCCTAAACCCTAAACCCTAAACCCTAAACCCTAAACCCTAAACCCTAAACCCTAAACCCTAAACCCTAAACCCTAAACCCTAAACCCTAAACCCTAAACCCTAAACCCTAAACCCTAAACCCTAAACCCTAAACCCTAAACCCTAAACCCTAAACCCTAAACCCTAAACCCTAAACCCTAAACCCTAAACCCTAAACCCTAAACCCTAAACCCTAAACCCTAAACCCTAAACCCTAAACCCTAAACCCTAAACCCTAAACCCTAAACCCTAAACCCTAAACCCTAAACCCTAAACCCTAAACCCTAAACCCTAAACCCTAAACCCTAAACCCTAAACCCTAAACCCTAAACCCTAAACCCTAAACCCTAAACCCTAAACCCTAAACCCTAAACCCTAAACCCTAAACCCTAAACCCTAAACCCTAAACCCTAAACCCTAAACCCTAAACCCTAAACCCTAAACCCTAAACCCTAAACCCTAAACCCTAAACCCTAAACCCTAAACCCTAAACCCTAAACCCTAAACCCTAAACCCTAAACCCTAAACCCTAAACCCTAAACCCTAAACCCTAAACCCTAAACCCTAAACCCTAAACCCTAAACCCTAAACCCTAAACCCTAAACCCTAAACCCTAAACCCTAAACCCTAAACCCTAAACCCTAAACCCTAAACCCTAAACCCTAAACCCTAAACCCTAAACCCTAAACCCTAAACCCTAAACCCTAAACCCTAAACCCTAAACCCTAAACCCTAAACCCTAAACCCTAAACCCTAAACCCTAAACCCTAAACCCTAAACCCTAAACCCTAAACCCTAAACCCTAAACCCTAAACCCTAAACCCTAAACCCTAAACCCTAAACCCTAAACCCTAAACCCTAAACCCTAAACCCTAAACCCTAAACCCTAAACCCTAAACCCTAAACCCTAAACCCTAAACCCTAAACCCTAAACCCTAAACCCTAAACCCTAAACCCTAAACCCTAAACCCTAAACCCTAAACCCTAAACCCTAAACCCTAAACCCTAAACCCTAAACCCTAAACCCTAAACCCTAAACCCTAAACCCTAAACCCTAAACCCTAAACCCTAAACCCTAAACCCTAAACCCTAAACCCTAAACCCTAAACCCTAAACCCTAAACCCTAAACCCTAAACCCTAAACCCTAAACCCTAAACCCTAAACCCTAAACCCTAAACCCTAAACCCTAAACCCTAAACCCTAAACCCTAAACCCTAAACCCTAAACCCTAAACCCTAAACCCTAAACCCTAAACCCTAAACCCTAAACCCTAAACCCTAAACCCTAAACCCTAAACCCTAAACCCTAAACCCTAAACCCTAAACCCTAAACCCTAAACCCTAAACCCTAAACCCTAAACCCTAAACCCTAAACCCTAAACCCTAAACCCTAAACCCTAAACCCTAAACCCTAAACCCTAAACCCTAAACCCTAAACCCTAAACCCTAAACCCTAAACCCTAAACCCTAAACCCTAAACCCTAAACCCTAAACCCTAAACCCTAAACCCTAAACCCTAAACCCTAAACCCTAAACCCTAAACCCTAAACCCTAAACCCTAAACCCTAAACCCTAAACCCTAAACCCTAAACCCTAAACCCTAAACCCTAAACCCTAAACCCTAAACCCTAAACCCTAAACCCTAAACCCTAAACCCTAAACCCTAAACCCTAAACCCTAAACCCTAAACCCTAAACCCTAAACCCTAAACCCTAAACCCTAAACCCTAAACCCTAAACCCTAAACCCTAAACCCTAAACCCTAAACCCTAAACCCTAAACCCTAAACCCTAAACCCTAAACCCTAAACCCTAAACCCTAAACCCTAAACCCTAAACCCTAAACCCTAAACCCTAAACCCTAAACCCTAAACCCTAAACCCTAAACCCTAAACCCTAAACCCTAAACCCTAAACCCTAAACCCTAAACCCTAAACCCTAAACCCTAAACCCTAAACCCTAAACCCTAAACCCTAAACCCTAAACCCTAAACCCTAAACCCTAAACCCTAAACCCTAAACCCTAAACCCTAAACCCTAAACCCTAAACCCTAAACCCTAAACCCTAAACCCTAAACCCTAAACCCTAAACCCTAAACCCTAAACCCTAAACCCTAAACCCTAAACCCTAAACCCTAAACCCTAAACCCTAAACCCTAAACCCTAAACCCTAAACCCTAAACCCTAAACCCTAAACCCTAAACCCTAAACCCTAAACCCTAAACCCTAAACCCTAAACCCTAAACCCTAAACCCTAAACCCTAAACCCTAAACCCTAAACCCTAAACCCTAAACCCTAAACCCTAAACCCTAAACCCTAAACCCTAAACCCTAAACCCTAAACCCTAAACCCTAAACCCTAAACCCTAAACCCTAAACCCTAAACCCTAAACCCTAAACCCTAAACCCTAAACCCTAAACCCTAAACCCTAAACCCTAAACCCTAAACCCTAAACCCTAAACCCTAAACCCTAAACCCTAAACCCTAAACCCTAAACCCTAAACCCTAAACCCTAAACCCTAAACCCTAAACCCTAAACCCTAAACCCTAAACCCTAAACCCTAAACCCTAAACCCTAAACCCTAAACCCTAAACCCTAAACCCTAAACCCTAAACCCTAAACCCTAAACCCTAAACCCTAAACCCTAAACCCTAAACCCTAAACCCTAAACCCTAAACCCTAAACCCTAAACCCTAAACCCTAAACCCTAAACCCTAAACCCTAAACCCTAAACCCTAAACCCTAAACCCTAAACCCTAAACCCTAAACCCTAAACCCTAAACCCTAAACCCTAAACCCTAAACCCTAAACCCTAAACCCTAAACCCTAAACCCTAAACCCTAAACCCTAAACCCTAAACCCTAAACCCTAAACCCTAAACCCTAAACCCTAAACCCTAAACCCTAAACCCTAAACCCTAAACCCTAAACCCTAAACCCTAAACCCTAAACCCTAAACCCTAAACCCTAAACCCTAAACCCTAAACCCTAAACCCTAAACCCTAAACCCTAAACCCTAAACCCTAAACCCTAAACCCTAAACCCTAAACCCTAAACCCTAAACCCTAAACCCTAAACCCTAAACCCTAAACCCTAAACCCTAAACCCTAAACCCTAAACCCTAAACCCTAAACCCTAAACCCTAAACCCTAAACCCTAAACCCTAAACCCTAAACCCTAAACCCTAAACCCTAAACCCTAAACCCTAAACCCTAAACCCTAAACCCTAAACCCTAAACCCTAAACCCTAAACCCTAAACCCTAAACCCTAAACCCTAAACCCTAAACCCTAAACCCTAAACCCTAAACCCTAAACCCTAAACCCTAAACCCTAAACCCTAAACCCTAAACCCTAAACCCTAAACCCTAAACCCTAAACCCTAAACCCTAAACCCTAAACCCTAAACCCTAAACCCTAAACCCTAAACCCTAAACCCTAAACCCTAAACCCTAAACCCTAAACCCTAAACCCTAAACCCTAAACCCTAAACCCTAAACCCTAAACCCTAAACCCTAAACCCTAAACCCTAAACCCTAAACCCTAAACCCTAAACCCTAAACCCTAAACCCTAAACCCTAAACCCTAAACCCTAAACCCTAAACCCTAAACCCTAAACCCTAAACCCTAAACCCTAAACCCTAAACCCTAAACCCTAAACCCTAAACCCTAAACCCTAAACCCTAAACCCTAAACCCTAAACCCTAAACCCTAAACCCTAAACCCTAAACCCTAAACCCTAAACCCTAAACCCTAAACCCTAAACCCTAAACCCTAAACCCTAAACCCTAAACCCTAAACCCTAAACCCTAAACCCTAAACCCTAAACCCTAAACCCTAAACCCTAAACCCTAAACCCTAAACCCTAAACCCTAAACCCTAAACCCTAAACCCTAAACCCTAAACCCTAAACCCTAAACCCTAAACCCTAAACCCTAAACCCTAAACCCTAAACCCTAAACCCTAAACCCTAAACCCTAAACCCTAAACCCTAAACCCTAAACCCTAAACCCTAAACCCTAAACCCTAAACCCTAAACCCTAAACCCTAAACCCTAAACCCTAAACCCTAAACCCTAAACCCTAAACCCTAAACCCTAAACCCTAAACCCTAAACCCTAAACCCTAAACCCTAAACCCTAAACCCTAAACCCTAAACCCTAAACCCTAAACCCTAAACCCTAAACCCTAAACCCTAAACCCTAAACCCTAAACCCTAAACCCTAAACCCTAAACCCTAAACCCTAAACCCTAAACCCTAAACCCTAAACCCTAAACCCTAAACCCTAAACCCTAAACCCTAAACCCTAAACCCTAAACCCTAAACCCTAAACCCTAAACCCTAAACCCTAAACCCTAAACCCTAAACCCTAAACCCTAAACCCTAAACCCTAAACCCTAAACCCTAAACCCTAAACCCTAAACCCTAAACCCTAAACCCTAAACCCTAAACCCTAAACCCTAAACCCTAAACCCTAAACCCTAAACCCTAAACCCTAAACCCTAAACCCTAAACCCTAAACCCTAAACCCTAAACCCTAAACCCTAAACCCTAAACCCTAAACCCTAAACCCTAAACCCTAAACCCTAAACCCTAAACCCTAAACCCTAAACCCTAAACCCTAAACCCTAAACCCTAAACCCTAAACCCTAAACCCTAAACCCTAAACCCTAAACCCTAAACCCTAAACCCTAAACCCTAAACCCTAAACCCTAAACCCTAAACCCTAAACCCTAAACCCTAAACCCTAAACCCTAAACCCTAAACCCTAAACCCTAAACCCTAAACCCTAAACCCTAAACCCTAAACCCTAAACCCTAAACCCTAAACCCTAAACCCTAAACCCTAAACCCTAAACCCTAAACCCTAAACCCTAAACCCTAAACCCTAAACCCTAAACCCTAAACCCTAAACCCTAAACCCTAAACCCTAAACCCTAAACCCTAAACCCTAAACCCTAAACCCTAAACCCTAAACCCTAAACCCTAAACCCTAAACCCTAAACCCTAAACCCTAAACCCTAAACCCTAAACCCTAAACCCTAAACCCTAAACCCTAAACCCTAAACCCTAAACCCTAAACCCTAAACCCTAAACCCTAAACCCTAAACCCTAAACCCTAAACCCTAAACCCTAAACCCTAAACCCTAAACCCTAAACCCTAAACCCTAAACCCTAAACCCTAAACCCTAAACCCTAAACCCTAAACCCTAAACCCTAAACCCTAAACCCTAAACCCTAAACCCTAAACCCTAAACCCTAAACCCTAAACCCTAAACCCTAAACCCTAAACCCTAAACCCTAAACCCTAAACCCTAAACCCTAAACCCTAAACCCTAAACCCTAAACCCTAAACCCTAAACCCTAAACCCTAAACCCTAAACCCTAAACCCTAAACCCTAAACCCTAAACCCTAAACCCTAAACCCTAAACCCTAAACCCTAAACCCTAAACCCTAAACCCTAAACCCTAAACCCTAAACCCTAAACCCTAAACCCTAAACCCTAAACCCTAAACCCTAAACCCTAAACCCTAAACCCTAAACCCTAAACCCTAAACCCTAAACCCTAAACCCTAAACCCTAAACCCTAAACCCTAAACCCTAAACCCTAAACCCTAAACCCTAAACCCTAAACCCTAAACCCTAAACCCTAAACCCTAAACCCTAAACCCTAAACCCTAAACCCTAAACCCTAAACCCTAAACCCTAAACCCTAAACCCTAAACCCTAAACCCTAAACCCTAAACCCTAAACCCTAAACCCTAAACCCTAAACCCTAAACCCTAAACCCTAAACCCTAAACCCTAAACCCTAAACCCTAAACCCTAAACCCTAAACCCTAAACCCTAAACCCTAAACCCTAAACCCTAAACCCTAAACCCTAAACCCTAAACCCTAAACCCTAAACCCTAAACCCTAAACCCTAAACCCTAAACCCTAAACCCTAAACCCTAAACCCTAAACCCTAAACCCTAAACCCTAAACCCTAAACCCTAAACCCTAAACCCTAAACCCTAAACCCTAAACCCTAAACCCTAAACCCTAAACCCTAAACCCTAAACCCTAAACCCTAAACCCTAAAACCCTAAACCCTAAAACCCTAAACCCTAAACCCTAAACCCTAAACCCTAAAGTTGTTTTCTCGTTTTAGTATCATACCATATCCACTAAAGATTGTCCTAAGCTTAAAATATGGAAGAAAAAATACATTTACTCGTGTCGAAAAGACTTCACAACCTCAACCCTTATGAAAAGACCTTCGTGGAGGCACCCGAATGACTATGTGAAAAACCTTTGTTTCTTTCGATGTTTTTCGACGAATCTGTATGGAAACGCTCAAGTTTAAGAGTCTTACACATATAAATGGTTAAAATACGAATTTTTTTCACTTTCGCTTCCGGGCCATTTTTCACTCAAAATCCATAGGTGTTAACATAGGAACTTTTTTGCCCATTGGGACAGGGTCGTTAACTCGATCTGAAAAGTTGTTTTCTCGTTTTAGTATCATACCATATTCACTAAAGATTGTCCTAAGCTTAAAATATGGAAGAAAAAAAAACATTTACTCGTGTCGAAAAGACTTCACAACCTCAACCCTTACGAAAAGACCCTCGTGGAAGCACCCGAATCACTATGTGAAAAACCTTTGTTTCTTTCGATGTTTTTCGACGAATCTGTATGGAAACGCTCAAGTTTAAGAGTCTTACACATATAAATGGTTAAAATACGAATTTTTTTCACTTTCGCTTCCGGGCCATTTTTCACTCAAAATTCATAGGTGTTAAGATAGGAACTTTTTTGCCCATTGAGACAGGGTCGTTAACTCGATCTGAAAAGTGGTTTTCTCGTTTTAGTATCATACCAAATCCACTAAAGATTGTCCTAAGCTTAAAATATAGAAGAAAAAAAACATTTACTCGTGTCGAAAATAATTCACAACCTCAACCCTTACGAAAAGACCCTCGTGGAAGCACCCGAATCACTATGTGAAAAACCTTTGTTTCTTTCGATGTTTTTCGACGAATCTGTATGGAAACGCTCAAGTTTAAGAGTCTTACACATATAAATGGTTAAAATACGAATTTTTTTCACTTTCGCTTCCGGGCCATTTTTCACTCAAAATTCATAGGTGTTAACATAGGAACTTTTTTGCCCATTGAGACAGGGTCGTTAACTCGATCTGAAAAGTTGTTTTCTCGTTTTAGTATCATACCATATGCACTAAAGATTGTCCTAAGCTTAAATATGGAAGAAAAAATACATTTACTCGTGTCGAAAAGACTTCAAAACCTCAACCCTTACGAAAAGACCCTCGTGGAGGCACCCGAATGACTATGTGAAAAACCTTTGTTTCTTTCGATGTTTTTCGACGAATCTGTAAGGAAACGCTCAAGTTTAAGAGTCTTACACATATAAATGGTTAAAATACGAATTTTTTTCACTTTCGCTTCCGGGCCATTTTTCACTCAAAATTCATAGGTGTTAACATAGGAACTTTTTTGCCCATTGAGACAGGGTCGTTAACTCGGTCTGAAAAGTTGTTTTCTCGTTTTAGTATCATACCAAATCCACTAAAGATTGTCCTAAGCTTAAAATATAGAAAAAAAAAACATTTACTCGTGTCGAAAAGACTTCACAACCTCAACCCTTACGAAAAGACCCTCGTGGAAGCACCCGAATCACTATGTGAAAAACCTTTGTTTCTTTCGATGTTTTTCGACGAATCTGTATGGAAACGCTCTAGTTTAAGAGTCTTACACATATAAATGGTTAAAATACGAATTTTTTTTCACTTTCGCTTCCGGGCCATTTTTCACTCAAAATCCATAGGTGTTTACATAGGAACTTTTTTGCCCATTGAGACAGGGTCGTTAACTCGATCTGAAAAGTTGTTTTCTCGTTTTAGTATCATACCATATCCACTAAAGATTGTCCTAAGTTTAAAATATGGAAGAAAAAATACATTTACTCGTGTCGAAAAGACTTCAGAACCTCAACCCTTACGAAAAGACCCTCGTGGAGGCACCCGAATGACTATGTGAAAAACCTTTGTTTCTTTCGATGTTTTTCGACGAATCTGTAAGGAAACGCTCAAGTTTAAGAGTCTTACACATATAAATGGTTAAAATACGAATTTTTTTCACTTTCGCTTCCGGGCCTTTTTTCACTCAAAATCCATAGGTGTTAACATAGGAACTTTTTTCACCTTTGAGACAGGGTCGTTAACTCGATCTGAAAAGTTGTTTTCTCTTTTTAGTATCATACCATATCCACTAAAGATTGTCCCAAGCTTAAAATAAGGAAGAAAAAAAACATTTACTCGTGTCGAAAAGACTTCACAACCTCAACCCTTACGAAAAGACCCTCGTGGAGGCACCCGAATGACTATGTGAAAAACCTTTGTTTCTTTCGATGTTTTTCGACGAATCTGTAAGGAAACGCTCAAGTTTAAGAGTCTTACACATATAAATGGTTAAAAGACGAATTTTTTTCACTTTCGCTTCCGGGCCATTTTTCACTCAAAATCCATAGGTGTTAACATAGGAACTTTTTTGCCCATTGGGACAGGGTCGTTAACTCGGTCTGAAAAGTTGTTTTCTCGTTTTAGTATCATACCATATCCACTAAAGATTGTCCTAAGCTTAAAATATGGAAGAAAAAAAATATTTACTCGTGTCGAAAAGACTTCACAACCTCAACCCTTACGAAAAGACCCTCGTGGAGGCATCCGAATCACTATTTGAAAAACCTTTGTTTCTTTCGATGTTTTTCGACGAATCTGTAAGGAAACGCTCAAGTTTAAGAGTCTTACACATATAAATGGTTAAAATACGAATTTTTTTCACTTTCGCTTCCGGGCCTTTTTTCACTCAAAATTCATAGGTGTTAACATAGGAACTTTTTTCACCTTTGCGACAGGGTCGTTAACTCGATCTGAAAAGTTGTTTTCTCTTTTTAGTATCATACCATATCCACTAAAGATTGTCCCAAGCTTAAAATAAGGAAGAAAAAAAACATTTACTCGTGTCGAAAAGACTTCACAACCTCAACCCTTACGAAAAGACCCTCGTGGAGGCACCCGAATCACTATCTGAAAAACCTTTGTTTCTTTCGTGTTTTTCGACGAATCTAAGGAACGCTCAATTTTAAGAACCCTACACATGTAAATGGTTAAAATACGTATTTTTTTCCTTTTCGCTTCCGGGTCCTTTTGCACTCAAATTCCATTGGTGTTAACATAGGAACTTTTTTCACCTTTGAGACAGGGTCGTTAACTCGATCTGAAAAGTTGTTTTCTCGTTTTAGTATCATACCATATCCACTAAAGATTGTCCCAAGCTTAAAATAAGGAATAAAATAAACATTTACTCGTGTCGACAAGACTTCACAAGCTCAACCCTTATCAAAAGACCCTCATGGAGGCACCCGAATCACTATCTGAAAAACCTTTGTTTCTTTCGATGTTTTTCGACGACTCTCTAGGGAACGCTCAAGTTTAAGAATCCTACACATGTAAATGGTTAAAATACAAATTTTTTCACTTTTGCTTCCGGGCTATTTTGCACTCAAATTCCATAGGTGTTAACATAGGAACTTTTTTCACCATTGAGACAGGGTCGTTAACTCGATCTGAAAAGTTGTTTTCTCGTTTTAGTATCATACCATATCCACTAAAGATTGTCCTAAGCTTAAAATATGGAAGAAAAAATACATTTACTCGTGTCGAAAAGACTTCACAACCTCAACCCTTACGAAAAGACCCTCGTGGAGGCACCCGAATGACTATGTGAAAAACCTTTGTTTCTTTCGATGTTTTTCGACGAATCTGTAAGGAAACGCTCAAGTTTAAGAATCCTAAACATCTAAATGGTTAAAATACGAATTTTTTTCACTTTTGCTTCCGGGCTATTTTGCACTCAAATTCCATTGGTGTTAACATAGGAACTTTTTTCACCTTTGAGACAGGGTCGTTAACTCGATCTAAAAAGTCGTTTTCTAGTTTTAGTATCATACCATATCCACTAAAGATTGTCCTAAGCTTAAAATATGGAAGAAAAAATACATTTACTCGTGTCGGAAAGACTTCACAACCTCAACCCTTACGTAAAGACCCTCGTGGAGGCACCCGAATGACTATGTGAAAAACCTTTGTTTCTTTCGATGTTTTTCGACGAATCTGTAAGGAAACGCTCAAGTTTAAGAATCCTACACATGTAAATGGTTAAAATACGAATTTTTTTCACTTTTGCTTCCGGGCTATTTTGCACTCAAATTCCATTGGTGTTAACATAGGAACTTTTTTCACCTTTGAGACAGGGTCGTTAACTCGATCTAAAAAGTTGTTTTCTAGTTTTAGTATCATACCATATCCACTAAACATTGTCCTAAGCTTAAAATATGGAAGAAAAAAAACAATTACTCGTGTCGACAAGACTTCACAACCTCAACCCTTATGAAAAGACCCTCGTGGAGGCACCCGAATCACTATCTGAAAAACCTTTGTTTCTTTCGATGTTTTTCGACGAATCTGTAAGGAACGCTCAATTTTAAGAACCCTACACATGTAAATGGTTAAAATACGTATTTTTTTCCTTTTCACTTCCGTGCCCTTTTGCACTCAAATTCCATAGGTGTTAACATAGGAACTTTTTTCACCTTTGAGACAGGGTCGTTAACTCGATCTGAAAAGTTGTTTTCTCGTTTTAGTATCATACCATATCCACTAAACATTGTCTCAAGCTTAAAATAAGGAATAAAATAAACATTTACTCGTGTCGACAAGACTTCACAACCTCAACCCTTATCAAAAGACCCTCATGGAGGCACCCGAATCACTATCTGAAAAACCTTTGTTTCTTTCGATGTTTTTCGACGACTCTGTAGGGAACGCTCAAGTTTAAGAATCCTACACATGTAAATGGTTAAAATACGAATTTTTTTCACTTTTGCTTCCGGGCTATTTTGCACTCAAATTCCATTGGTGTTAACATAGGAACTTTTTTCACCTTTGAGACAAGGTCGTTAACTCGATCTAAAAAGTTGTTTTCTAGTTTTAGTATCATACCATATCCACTAAAAATTGTCCTAAGCTTAAAATATGGAAGAAAAAAAACAATTACTCGTGTCGACAAGACTTCACAACCTCAACCCTTATGAAAAGACCCTCGTGGAGGCACCCGAATCACTATCTGAAAAACCTTTGTTTCTTTCGATGTTTTTTGACGAATCTATACGGAACGCTCAAGTTTAAGAACCCTACACATGTAAATGGTTAAAATACGAATTTTTTTCAGCTTCGCTTCCGGGCCATTTTGCACTCAAATTCCATAGGTGTTAACATAGGAACTTTTTTGCCCATTGAGACAGGGTCGTTAACTCGATCTGAAAAGTTGTTTTCTCGTTTTAGTATCATACCATATCCACTAAAGATTGTCCTAAGCTTAAAATATGGAAGAAAAAATACATTTACTCGTGTCGAAAAGACTTCACAACCTCAACCTTACGAAAAGACCCTTGTGGAGGCACCCGAATGACTATGTGAAAAACCTTTGTTTCTTTCGATGTTTTTCGACGAATCTGTAAGGAAACGCTCAAGTTTAAGAATCCTACACATGTAAATGGTTAAAATACAAATTTTTTTCACTTTTGCTTCCGGGCTATTTTGCACTCAAATTCCATTGGTGTTAACATAGGAACTTTTTTCACCTTTGAGACAGGGTCGTTAACTCGATCTAAAAAGTTGTTTTCTAGTTTTAGTATCATACCATATCCACTAAACATTGTCCTAAGCTTAAAATATGGAAGAAAAAAAACAATTACTCGTGTCGAGAAGACTTCACAACCTCAACCCTTATGAAAAGACCCTCGTGGAGGCACCCGAATCACTATCTGAAAAACCTTTGTTCCTTTCGATGTTTTTTGACGAATCTGTACGGAACACTCAAGTTTAAGAACCCTACACATGTAAATGGTTAAAATACGAATTTTTTTTACTTTCGCTTCCGGGCCATTCTGCACTCAAATTCCATAGGTGTTAACATAGGAACTTTTTTCACCTTTGAGACAGGGTCGTTAACTCGATCTAAAAAGTTATTTTCTCGTTTTAGTATCATACCATATCCACTAAACATTGTCCTAAGCTTAAAATATGGAAGAAAAAAAACAATTACTCGTGTCGAAAAGACTTCACAACCTCAACCCTTATGAAAAGACCCTCGTGGAGGCACCCGAATCACTATCTGAAAAACCTTTGTTTCTTTCGATGTTTTTCGACGAATCTGTAAGGAACGCTCAATTTTAAGAACCCTACACATGTAAATGGTTAAAATACGTATTTTTTTCCTTTTCGCTTCCGGGCCCTTTTGCACTCAAATTCCATTGGTGTTAACATAGGAACTTTTTTCACCTTTGAGACAGGGTCGTTAAATCGATCTAAAAAGTTGTTTTCTAGTTTTAGTATCATACCATATCCACTAAACATTGTCCTAAGCTTAAAATATGGAAGAAAAAAAACAATTACTCGTGTCGAGAAGACTTCACAACCTCAACCCTTATGAAAAGACCCTCGTGGAGGCACCCGAATCACTATCTGAAAAACCTTTGTTCCTTTCGATGTTTTTTGACGAATCTGTACGGAACACTCAAGTTTAAGAACCCTACACATGTAAATGGTTAAAATACGAATTTTTTTCACTTTCGCTTCCGGGCCATTTTTCACTCAAATTCCATAGGTGTTAACATAGGAACTTTTTTCACCTTTGAGACAGGGTTGTTAACTCGATCTGAAAAGTTATTTTCTCGTTTTAGTATTATACCATATCCACTAAACATTGTCCCAAGCTTAAAATATGGAAGAAAAAAGATATTTACTCGTGTCGACAAGACTTTACAACCTCAACCCTTACGAAAAGACCCTCGTGGAGGCACTTGAATCACTATCTGAAAAACCTTTGTTTCTTTCGATGACTTTCGACGAATCTATAAGGAACGCTCAAGTTTAAGAACCCTACACATGTAAATGGTTAAAATACGAATTTTTTCACTTTCGCTTCCAGGCCATTTTGCACTCAAATTCCATAGGTGTTAACATAGGAACTTTTTTCACCTTTGAGACAGGTCGTTAACTCGATCTGAAAAGTTGTTTTCTCGTTTTAGTATCATACCATATCCACTAAAGATTGTCCCAAGCTTATAATATGGAAGAAAAAAAACATTTACTCGTGTCAACAAGACTTTACAACCTCAACCCTTATGAAGAGACCCTCATGGAGGCACCCGAATCACTATCTGAAAAACCTTTGTTTCTTTCGATGTTTTTCGACGACTCTGTAGGGAACGCTCAAGTTTAAGAACCCTACACATGTAAATGGTTAAAATACGAATTTTTTTCACTTTCGTTTCCGGGCCATTTTGCACTCAAATTCCATAGGTGTTAACATAGGAACTTTTTTCACCTTTGAGACAGGGTCGTTAACTCGATCTAAAAAGTTGTTTTCTAGTTTTAGTATCATACCATATCCACTAAACATTGTCCTAAGCTTAAAATATGGAAGAAAAAAAATAATTACTCGTGTCGACAAGACTTCACAACCTCAACCCTTATGAAAAGACCCTCGTGGAGGCACCCGAATCACTATCTGAAAAACCTTTGTTTCTTTCGATGTTTTTCGACGACTCTGTAGGGAACGCTCAAGTTTAAGAACCCTACACATGTGAATGGTTAAAATACGAATTTTTTCACTTTCGCTTCCGGGCCATTTTGCACTCAAATTCCATAGGTGTTAACATAGGAACTTTTTTCACCTTTGAGACAGGGTCGTTAACTCGATCTGAAAAGTTGTTTTCTCGTTTTAGTATCATACCATATCCACTAAACATTGTCCCAAGCTTATAATATGGAAGAAAAAAAACATTTACTCGTGTCGACAAGACTTTACAACCTCAACCCTTATGAAGAGACCCTCGTGGAGGCACCCGAATCACTATCTGAAAAACCTTTGTTTCTTTCGATGTTTTTCAATGACTCTGTAGGGAACGCTCAAGTTTAAGAACCCTACACATGTAAATGGTTAAAATACGAATTTTTTTAACTTTCGTTTCCGGGCCATTTTGCACTCAAATTCCATAGGTGTTAACATAGGAAATTTTTTCACCTTTGAGACAGGGTCGTTAACTCGATCTGAAAAGTTGTTTTCTCGTTTTAGTATCATACCATATCCACTAAACATTGTCCTAAGCTTAAAATATGGAAGAAAAAAAACAATTACTCGTGTCGAAAAGACTTTACAACCTCAACCCTTATGAAAAGACCCTCGTGGAGGCACCCGAATCACTATCTGAAAAACCTTTGTTTCTTTCGATGTTTTTCGGCGACTCTGTAGGGAACGCTCAAGTTTAAGAACCCTACACATGTAAATGGTTAAAATACAAATTTTTTTCACTTTCGCTTCGGGCCATTTTGCACTCAAATTCCATAGGTGTTAACATAGCAACTTTTTTCACCTTTGAGAAAGGATCGTTAACTCGATCTAAAAAGTTGTTTTCTCGTTTTAGTATCATACCATATCCACTAAACATTGTCCTAAGCTTAAAATATGGAAGAAAAAAAAACAATTACTCGTGTCGACAAGTCTTCACAACCTCAACCCTTACGAAGAGACCCTCGTGGAGGCACCCGAATCACTATCTGAAAAACCTTTGTTTCTTTCGATGTTTTTCGACGAATCTGTAAGGAACGCTCAATTTTAAGAACCCTACACATGTAAATGGTTAAAATACGAATTTTTTTCCTTTTCGCTTCCGGGCCCTTTTGCACTCAAATTCCATAGGTGTTAACATAGGAACTTTTTTCACCTTTGAGACAGGGTCGTTAACTCGATCTGAAAAGTTGTTTTCTCTTTTTAGTATCATACCATATCCACTAAAGATTGTCCAACGCTTAAAATAAGGAAGAAAAAAAAAATTTACTCGTGTCGAAAAGACTTCACAACCTCAACCCTTATGAAAAGACCCTCGTGGAGGCACCCGAATCACTATCTGAAAAACCTTTGTTTCTTTCGAAAATTTTCGACGACTCTGTAGGGAACGCTCAAGTTTAAGAATCCTACACATGTAAATGGTTAAAATACGAATTTTTTTCACTTTCGCTTCCGGGCCATTTTGCACTCAAATTCCATAGGTGTTAACATAGGAACTTTTTTCACCTTTGAGACAGGGTCGTTAACTCGATCTAAAAAGTTATTTTCTCGTTTTAGTATCATACCATATCCACTAAACATTGTCCTAAGCTTAAAATATGGAAGAAAAAAAACAATTACTCGTGTCGAAAAGACTTTACAACCTCAACCCTTATGAAAAGACCCTCGTGGAGGCACCCGAATCACTATCTGAAAAACCTTTGTTTCTTTCGATGTTTTTCGACGACTCTGTAGGGAACGCTCAAGTTTAAGAACCCTACACATGTAAATGGTTAAAATACGAATTTTTTTCACTTTCGCTTCCGGGCCATTTTGCACTCAAATTCCATAGGTGTTAACATAGGAACTTTTTTCACCTTTGAGACAGGGTCGTTAACTCGATCTGAAAAGTTGTTTTCTCTTTTTAGTATCATACCATATCCACTAAAGATTGTCCAACGCTTAAAATAAGGAAGAAAAAAAAAATTTACTCGTGTCGAAAAGACTTCACAACCTCAACCCTTATGAAAAGACCCTCGTGGAGGCACCCGAATCACTATCTGAAAAACCTTTGTTTCTTTCGATGTTTTTCGGCGACTCTGTAGGGAACGCTCAAGTTTAAGAATCCTACACATGTAAATGGTTAAAATACGAATTTTTTTCACTTTTGCTTCCGGGCTATTTTGCACTCAAATTCCATAGGTGTTAACATAGGAACTTTTTTCACCATTGAGACAGGGTCGTTAACTCGATCTGAAAAGTTGTTTTCTCATTTTAGTATCATACCATATCCACTAAAGATTGTCCTAAGCTTAAAATATGGAAGAAAAAATACATTTACTCGTGTCGAAAAGACTTCACAACCTCAACCCTTACGAAAAGACCCTCGTGGAGGCACCCGAATGACTATGTGAAAAACCTTTGTTTCTTTCGATGTTTTTTGACGAATCTGTACGGAACGCTCAAGTTTAAGAACCCTACACATGTAAATGGTTAAAATACGAATTTTTTTTACTTTCGCGTCCGGGCCATTTTGCACTCAAATTCCATAGGTGTTAACATAGGAACTTTTTTCACCTTTGAGACAGGGTCGTTAACTCGATCTAAAAAGTTATTTTCTCGTTTTAGTATCATACCATATCCACTAAACATTGTCCTAAGCTTAAAATATGGAAGAAAAAAAACAATTACTCGTGTCGAAAAGACTTCACAACCTCAACCCTTATGAAAAGACCCTCGTGGAGGCACCCGAATCACTATCTGAAAAACCTTTGTTTCTTTCGATGTTTTTCGACGAATCTGTAAGGAACGCTCAATTTTAAGAACCCTACACATGTAAATGGTTAAAATACGAATTTTTTTCCTTTTCGCTTCCGGGCCCTTTTGCACTCAAATTCCATAGGTGTTAACATAGGAACTTTTTTCACCTTTGAGACAGGGTCGTTAACTCGATCTGAAAAGTTGTTTTCTCGTTTTAGTATCATACCATATCCACTAAAGATTGTCCCAAGCTTAAAATAAGGAATAAAATAAACATTTACTCGTGTCGACAAGACTTCACAAGCTCAACTCTTATCAAAAGACCCTCATGGAGGCACCCGAATCACTATCTGAAAAACCTTTGTTTCTTTCGATGTTTTTCGACGACTCTCTAGGGAACGCTCAAGTTTAAGAATCCTACACATGTAAATGGTTAAAATACGAATTTTTTTCACTTTTGCTTCCGGGCTATTTTGCACTCAAATTCCATAGTTGTTAACATAGGAACTTTTTTCACCATTGAGACAAGGTCGTTAACTCGATCTGAAAAGTTGTTTTCTCGTTTTAGTATCATACCATATCCACTAAAGATTGTCCTAAGCTTAAAATATGGAAGAAAAAGTACATTTACTCGTGTCGAAAAGACTTCACAACCTCAACCCTTACGAAAAGACCCTCGTGGAGGCACCCGAATGACTATGTGAAAAACCTTTGTTTCTTTCGATGTTTTTTGACGAATCTGTACGGAACGCTCAAGTTTAAGAACCCTACACATGTAAATGGTTAAAATACGAATTTTTTTTTACTTTCGCGTCCGGGCCATTTTGCACTCAAATTCCATAGGTGTTAACATAGGAACTTTTTTCACCTTTGAGACAGGGTCGTTAACTCGATCTGAAAAGTTGTTTTCTCGTTTTAGTATCATACCATATCCACTAAAGATTGTCCCAAGCTTAAAATAAGGAATAAAATAAACATTTACTCGTGTCGACAAGACTTCACAACCTCAACCCTTATCAAAAGACCCTCATGGAGGCACCCGAATCACTATCTGAAAAACCTTTGTTTCTTTCGATGTTTTTCGACGACTCTGTAGGGAACGCTCAAGTTTAAGAATCCTACACATGTAAATGGTTAAAATACGAATTTTTTTTACTTTCGCTTCCGGGCCATTTTGCACTCAAATTCCATAGGTGTTAACATAGGAACTTTTTTCACCTTTGAGACAGGGTCGTTAACTCGATCTAAAAAGTTATTTTCTCGTTTTAGTATCATACCATATCCACTAAACATTGTCCTAAGCTTAAAATATGGAAGAAAAAAAACAATTACTCGTGTCGACAAGACTTCACAACCTCAACCCTTATGAAAAGACCCTCGTGGAGGCACCCGAATCACTATCTGAAAAACCTTTATTTCTTTCGATGTTTTTCGACGAATCTGTAAGGAACGCTCAATTTTAAGAACCCTACACATGTAAATGGTTAAAATACGAATTTTTTTCCTTTTCGCTTCCGGTCCCTTTTGCACTCAAATTCCATAGGTGTTAACATAGGAACTTTTTTCACCTTTGAGACAGGGTCGTTAACTCGATCTGAAAAGTTGTTTTCTCGTTTTAGTATCATACCATATCCACTAAAGATTGTCCCAAGCTTAAAATAAGGAATAAAATAAACATTTACTCGTGTCGACAAGACTTCACAACCTCAACCCTTATCAAAAGACCCTCATGGAGGCACCCGAATCACTATCTGAAAAACCTTTGTTTCTTTCGATGTTTTTCGACGACTCTCTAGGGAACGCTCAAGTTTAAGAATCCTACACATGTAAATGGTTAAAATACGAATTTTTTTCACTTTTGCTTCCGGGCTATTTTGCACTCAAATTCCATAGGTGTTAACATAGGAACTTTTTTCACCATTGAGACAGGGTCGTTAACTCGATCTGAAAAGTTGTTTTCTCGTTTTAGTATCATACCATATCCACTAAAGATTGTCCTAAGCTTAAAATATGGAAGAAAAAATACATTTACTCGTGTCGAAAAGACTTCACAACCTCAACCCTTACGAAAAGACCCTCGTGGAGGCACCCGAATGACTATGTGAAAAACCTTTGTTTCTTTCGATGTTTTTCGACGAATCTGTAAGGAACGCTCAATTTTAAGAACCCTACACATGTAAATGGTTAAAATACGAATTTTTTTCCTTTTCGCTTCCGGGCCATTTTGCACTCAAATTCCATAGGTGTTAACATAGGAACTTTTTTCACCTTTGAGACAGGGTCGTTAACTCGATCTGAAAAGTTATTTTCTCGTTTTAGTATTATACCATATCCACTAAACATTGTCCCAAGCTTAAAATATGGAAGAAAAAAGATATTTACTCATGTCGACAAGACTTTACAACCTCAACCCTTACGAAAAGACCCTCATGGAGGCACATGAATCACTATCTGAAAAACCTTTGTTTCTTTCGATGATTTTCGACGAATCTATAAGGAACGCTCAAGTTTAAGAACCCTACACATGTAAATGGTTAAAATACGAATTTTTTTCACTTTCGCTTCCGGGCCATTTTGCACTCAAATTCCATAGGTGTTAATATAGGAACTTTTTTCACCTTTGAGACAGGGTCGTTAACTCAATCTGAAAAGTTGTTTTCTCGTTTTAGTATCATACCATATCCACTAAAGATTGTCCCAAGCTTATAATATGGAAGAAAAAAAACATTTACTCGTGTCGACAAGACTTTACAACCTCAACCCTTATGAAGAGACCCTCGTGGAGGCACCCGAATCACTATCTGAAAAACCTTTGTTTCTTTCGATGGTTTTCTACGAATCTGTAAGGAACGCTCAAGTTTACGAATCTTACACATATAAACGGTTAAAATATGATTTTTTTTCATTTTCGCTTTCGGGCCATTTTGCACTCAAATTCCATAGATGTTAACATAGGAACTTTTTTCCCCTTTGAGACAGGGTCGTTAACTCAATCTGAAAAGTTGTTTTCTCGTTTTAGTATTATACCATATCCACTAAAGATTGTCCCAAGCTTAAATTATGGAAGAAAAAAAACATTTACTCGTGACGACAAGACTTCACAACCTCAACCCTTATGAAAAGACCCTCATGGAGGCACTCGAATCACTTTCTGAAAAACTTTTGTTTCTTTTGATGTTTTTTGACGAATCTGTAAGGAACGCTCAAGTTTAAGAATCTTACACATATAAATGGTTAAAATATAAATTTTTTTCACTTTTGCTTCCGGGCCATTTCGCACTCAAATTCCATAGGTGTTTACATAGGAACTTTTGTTCCCTTTGAGACAGGGTCGTTAACTCGATCTGAAAAGTTGTTTTCTTTCTTTAGTATTATACCATATCCACTAAAGATTGTCCCAAAATTAAATTATGGAAGAAAAAAACTATTTACTCGTGTCGACAAGACTTCACGACCTCAACCCTTATGAAAAGACCCTCATGGAGGCACCCAAATCACTATCTTAAAAACCTTAGTTTCTTTCGATGTTTTTCGACAAATATGTAAGGAACGCTCAAGTTTAAGAATCTTACACATATAAATGGTTAAAATTCGTATTTTTTTCACTTTCGCTTCCGGGCCATTTTGCAGTCCCATTCCAAAGGTGTTAACATAGGAACTTTTGTTCCCTTTGAGACAGGGTCGTTAACTCGATCTGAAAAGTTGTTTTCTCGTTTTAGTATTATACCATATCCACTAAAGATTGTCCCAAGCTTAAATTATGGAAGAAAAAAAACATTTACTCGTGTCGACAAGACTTCACAACCTCAACCCTTTCGAAAAGACCCTCATGGTGGCACCCAAATGAGTATCTGAAAAACCTTTGTTTCTTTTGATCTTTTTCGATGAATCTGTAAGTTACGCTCAAGTTTGATGAATCTTACACATATAATTGGTTAAAATACGAAACTTATTCTCTTTCGCTTCCGGGCCATTTTCCACTGAAATTCCATAGGTGTTAACATGGGAACTTTTTTCCACTTTGAGACAGGGTCGTTAACTCGATCTGAAAAGTTGTTTTCTCGTTTTAGTATCATACCATATCACTTAAAGATTGTCCTAAGCTTAAAATATTGAAGAAGAAAAATATTTACTCGTGTCGATAAGACCTCACAACCTCAACCCTTTCGAAAAGACCCTCTTGGATGCACCCAAATCATTATCTGAAAAACCTTTGTTTCTTTCGATCTTTTTTGAGAAATCTGTAAGGAGCGCTCATGTTTGATGAATCGTACACGTATGTTGGATTAAAATATGAAACTTATTCACTTTCGCTTCCAGGCCATTTTGCGGTGAAATTCCATAGGTGTTTACATAGGAACTTTTTTCCCCTTTGAGACAGGGTCGTTAACTCGATCTTTAAAGTTGTTTTCTCATTTTTGTATCATAGCATATCCACTAAAGATTTTCCTGATCTGAAAACATGGAAGTAATAAAACCTTTACTCGCGTCGATAATACCTCACAACCTCAACCCTGTCGAATAAACCCCAATGGAGGCACCCAAATCATTATGTGAAAAACCTTTGTTTCTTTCGATCTTTTGCAACAAAGCTGTAAGCAGCGCTCAAGTTTGATGAATCTTACACATATGTTGGGTTAAAATACGAAACTTATTCACTTTTGCTTCCGGGCCAATTTGCAGTGAAATTCCATAGGTGTTAACATGGGAACTTTTTTCCCTTTTGAGACAGGGTCGTTAACTCGATCTGAAAAGTTGTTTTCTCATTTTTGTATCATACCATATCCACTAAAGATTGTCCTAAGATGAAAACATGGAAGAAAAAAACCTTTACTCGTGTCGATAAGACCTCACAACCTCAACCCTGTCGAATAAACCCCAATGGAGGCACCCAAATAATTATGTGAAAAACCATTGTTTCTTTAGATCTTTTTCAACAAATTTGTAAAGTGCGCTCAAGTTTGATGAATCTTACACAAATGTTGGGTTAAAATACGTAACTTATTCACTTTCCCTTCTGGGCCATTTTGCAGTGAAATTTCATAGGTTAACACATAGGAACTTTTTTCCTCTTTGAGACAGGGTCGTTAACTCGATCTGAAAAGTTGTTTTCTCGTTTTTGTATCATAGCATATCCACTAAAGATTGTCCTAAGCTTAAAATATAGAAGAAGAAAAACCTTTACTCGCGTCGATAAGACCTCATAACCTCAACCCTGTCGAATAAACCCCAATGGAGGCATCCAAATCATTATGTGAAAAACCCTTGTTTCTTTAGATCTTTTGCAACAAATCTGTAAGGAGCGCTCAAGTTTGATGAATCTTACACATATGTTGGGTTAAAATACAAAACTTATTCACTTTCGCTTCCGGGCCATTTTGCAGTGAAATTCCTCAGGTGTTAACATAGGAACTTTTTTCCCCTTTGAGACAGGGTCGTTAACTCGATCTGAAAAGTTGTTTTCTCGTTTTTGTACCATAGGTCTTTCCTCATTCCTGGCAACCAAGAACATTCTTTCAGATTCTTATACATTTTCGTACTTCTAGAGTGGAACGTGTAAGATGTATCATGAGCTTCAGTCAAAATATCTTTTAGGATTCTCTCGTATCGGGGGACGCACAGGCAGTCTTGCCACCGCAGGTCCCCATCTGAGGACATCGAATACTCAGTTGGTCTCTTAGCTTCAGTCTGATTCCACACTTTGTTGAGGTGGTCATCAGACCTCTAGGCGTCAATGACTCGTTTTCTTAGGGTGGGTTGCATGGTCATCTTTGCTACCTAAGCGATACCACCTTTAACCACAACATCTATCCCAGCCCACTTCATCTCATCTTGTATCCTCTCTTGCTTGGTGATCATCGCAGAAGTATGAATGACCTTCCCATTCAATGAATCGGCTACAACATTGGCTTTGTCCGGATGGTACAGGATCTCTGTAACATAATCCTTTACCAGTTCCAATCAACGCCTCTGTCACATATTGAGCTCGTTCTACGTGAACAAGTACTTGAGGCTCTTGTAATTAGTGAAGACTTGGACTTTTTCGCCATACAGGTAATGTTGCCATGTTTTTAGATCAAACACTACCTAATGCTAACTCGAGGTCATGCGTGGGTAGTTTCGTTCATATTCCTTCAATTATCTAAAAGCATACACTATCACCTTACCCTTTTGCATGAGCACACACCCTAAACCTTTCCTTAATGCGTTGGTACACCACAAGGTTGCCTGATCTATCTGGAACTGTTAGAACTGGTGTTGTTGCCAACCTCTCCTTGAGTTCCTGGAAACTTGTTCGCTGGCTAGAGTTCAAGCAAAGGGCTTGAACTTCTTGGTTAACTGAGTTAGTGCTGAAGATAACAAAGAACTCGTAATGTCCATAGCGACTTCTGAAGGTCGTCTTGGGTATATCCTCTTCTCTGATCATCCGTTGATGATACGCTGACCTCTAGTCAATTTTGGAGAAGACCATTATTCAATATAGTTGATGAAACAAGTCGTCAATCCTCGGGGGGGGATACTTATTCCTTATGGTGACCTTATTTTTTCCTAAACTTAAACTTTCTCAAAGCATCCATCAGGCCAAAAGGGCTTATCAGTAAACTCACCTTCCTCATGACTCTTGAAGGCAGTCCTCGACATGTCCCTCTCTTTGATCCTCATAAGAGGTATCCTAACCTTGTTGAGATACTTAAGGTCCTTACTGCTTCACAAAATGGCATCGTGATTGCATCTCATTTGGTTAACACAAGTCTTTCCTCATGGTGAGACACCCTGTCACATAGTTTGCTTGAGTAGTAATACTAATCTGAGTTACGTACGAGCTCTTTTGGAAGTAAGGGATCCTTGCATAAGTTCTCTACGTTCACCTAGGCTAACTCCTTTAGTATCTTTCATGACTGAGCTAGTCTCCCTCAACTCTGAGGATGCTTCCCCAATGTCCAGTGTTTCCTCTAAGACATCATATCTCTGCCAGTCGTACCTGTTTACAAGTCACCATCTCACTGCCCCTCAGGTGGTCTTCAGCCACATGTTGTCTAGGAGTTCTACCTCTGTCTAAGCATGCTTCATAAGTATGGCGTCACACTCTTGTGTGTAAATAGAATCCTACTCTTTGCAATCCAAGTGACCTATACAAGGGTAGGTTCTTACTAACACTCATCAGGACTTTCTCTCTCCAGACGGCGACAGACATCTCAGACATCTCAGACCTTTCAGACATCTCAGACATCTTAGACATCTCAGGCATCTCAGACATCAAATACATATCAGACATCTAAGACATCTCAGACATCTCAGACCTCTCAGACCTCTCAGACATCAAAGACATCTCAGACATCTCAGACCTCTCAGACATCTCAGACTTCTCAGACATCTCAAACATCATAGACATCTCAGACCTCTCAGACCTCTCAGACATCTCAGACATCAAAGACATATAAGACATATAAAACATCTCAGACATCTCAGACCTCTGAGACCTCTCAAACCTATCAGACATCTGAGACATCAAAGACATCTCATACCTCTCAGACATCTAAGACATCTCAGACCTTGCACACATCTCAGACATCTCAGACATCAAAGACATCTCCGACCTCTCAAACATCTTAGACATCTTAGACATCTCAGACATCTAAGACATCTCAGTCCTCTTAGACATCTCAGACATTAAAGACATCTCAGACCTCTCAAACATCTCAGACATCAAAGACATCAAAGACATCTCAGACATCTCAAACATCTCAAACCTCTCAGACATCTTAGACATCCTAGACCTCTCAAAAATCCCAGACATCTCTAACATTTAAGACATCTCAAACCTCTAAGACATCTTAGACATCTCAGACCTTTCAAACCCCTCAGACATCTAAGACATCTCAGACCTCTTCGACATCTCAAACATCTCAGACATCAAAGACATCTCCAATCCTCTCAGACATCTCAGACCACTCAGACCTCTGAGATATGTGAGATGTCTGAGAGTACTGAGATGTCTGAGATGTCTGATATGTGTGAGATGTCTGAATGGTCTTATAGGAATGAGATGTCTAAGATGTCTGAGAGGTCTGAGATATCTAAGATATCTGAGATGATTGAGATGTCTGAGATGTTTGAGATGTTTGAGATGTCTGAGATGTCTGAGAAGACTTTGATGTCTGAGATGTCCCAGACGTCTTTGAGGTCTGAGAGGTTTGAGAGGTCTGAGATGTCTTATATGTCTTTGATGTATGAGATGTCGGAGACGTCTTTGAGTTCTGAAATGTCTGAGACGTTTATGTCTGAGAGGTTTGAGAGGTCTGAGATGTCTGAGATATTTGAGATATCTGAGATGTTTGAGAAGTCCTTGATGTCTGAGATGTCTGAGATGTCTTTGAGGTCTGAGAGGTCGGAGAGGTTTGAGATGTATGAGAGGTCTGAGAGGTCTGAGATTTTTGAGATGTCTGAGATTTCTGAGATGTTCGAGATGTCTGAAAGGTCTGAGATGCCTAAGAGATTTGAGATGTCTAAGAGGTCTGAGATGTCTGAGATGTCTGAGAGGTCTGAGATGTCTGAGATGTCTGAGAGGTCTGAGATGTCTGAGATGTATGAGATGTCTGATATGTCTGAGATGTCTGATATGTCTGAGATGTCTGAGATGTCTGAGAGGTCTGAGATGACTTTTTATGTCTGAGAGGTCAGAGATGTCTGAGATGTATGAGAGGTTTGAGATATCTGAGAGGTCTAAGAGGTTTGAGATTTCTGAGATGTCTGAGATTTCTGAGATGTCCGAGATGTCTGAAAGGTCTGAGATGTCAAGATGTCTGAGAGGTCTGAGATGTCTAAGAGGTTTGAGAGGACTGAGATGTCTTTGATGTCTAAGAGGTCTAAGATCTCTAATAGATTGAGATGTCTGAGAGGTATGAGAGTTCTATGATGTTTGAGATGTCTAAGAGGTCTGAGATGTCTGAGATGTATGAGAAGTCTGAGTGGTCTGAGAGGTCTTAGATGTCTGAGAGAAAAGACGACTTTGATGTCTGAGAGGTCTGAGATGTTTTTAATGTCTGTGATGTTTGAGATGTCTAAGATGTCTCAGAGGATTGAGATTTATTTGATGTCTAAGAGGTCTGAGAAGTCTGAGATGTCTGAGAGGTCTGAGATGTCTTTGTTGTCTGAGAGATCTGAGATGTCTGATATGTCTAAGATATCTGAGATGTCTTTGTTGTCTGAGAGGTCTGAGATGTTTGATATGTCTAAGATATCTGAGATGTCTGATTGGTCTGAGAGGTCTTAGATGTCTGAGAGGTCTGAGATGTCTGAGATGTCTTTGATGTCTGAAATAACTGATATGTTTGGGATGTTTGAGATGTCTTAGATGTCTTTAATATCTGAGATGTCTGAGAGGTCTGAGAGGTCTAAGAAGTCTAAGATGTCTGAGATGTCTAAGAGGTCTGAGATGTCAGATATGTCTGAGAGGTCTGAGAGTTCTGAGAGTTCTGAAATGTCTGAGATGTCAGAGATGTCTGAGATTTCTTTGATGTCTGAGAGGTCTGAGATGTCTAAGATGTTCGAGATGTCTTAGAGGTCTGAGATGTTGAGATGTCTGAGATGTCTCTGATGCTTTAGATGTCTGAGAGGTCTGAGATGTCTGAGATGTCTTTGATGTCTTTGATGTCTGAGATGTCTGAGATGTATGATATGTATAAGATATTTGAGATGTCTGATTGGTCTGAGAGGTCTGTGATGTCTGAGATGTCAGAGAGGTCTAAAATGTCTTTGATGTCTGAGATATCTTATATGTTTGAGATGATTGAGATGTCTTAAATGTCTGAGATGTCTTTGATATCTGAGATGTCTGAGATGTCTGAGAGGTCTAAGAGGTCTAAGATGTCAAATATGTCTGAGATGTCTGAGAGGTATGAGATGTCTGAGAGGTATGAGATGTTTGAGAGGTCTGAGATGGCTGAGATTTCTTAGATGTCCGAGATGTCTGATATGTCTGAGATGTTTTTGATGTCTGAGATGTCTGAGAGGTTTGAGTGGTCTGAGAGGTCTGAGATGTTTGAGAGGTCTGAGATGTCTTTGATGTCTGAGAGGTCTGTGATGTCTTTGATGTTTGAGATGTCTGCAAAGTCAAACTCTAAGGATGAATATACTTGCATAGTCCCTTGACTCTTCCAAAGATGGGCATGCATTTATTGTGCTTAAAATTCTCTAGAAAAATTATTAATTTCTTTACATGCTTGGTTAATGGTTCCAAGTAACTATATCAATGTGACATAAAAAAAACAAAGTTAACTACATCGATCTTAACGTCAAACAATAATGCTTTTTAAGTTTATATTTAAACAATAATAACTAATTAAATTTGAAAATGGTACATTATATATTATTTTTAAATCTTTGGAAATAGTGTACTATTCTATAAAACAAAATTATAACTTCAAAATTGGACACCCAATGCAAGTCTGTATCGCCATTTATTAGCGTCTTAAGAGAACAAAATTTAGGTTTCTACCCTGTACTATCAGAAGAGATTAAATTTTTTTTTTCTTTTTTTTTTCATTGTATATACATGAGAATACTTTTTCTATGATTTATGGACAAAGAAAAAAAGCTACTATAAGGCATTAATTGAAACAATTTCTACAATTTACTCTGGTGAAAATTTCAACACTTTCCAAGTTTACGATGAATTTGGGTGTAAAATATGTGAAGAATGTGATGATCTCTTCCACTTAATTTTTCAGAAGGTCAGAACTTGATATTTGGAAACCTATTTTTTTAAGCATGTTTTACCGTTAATGAGATTTGAATATATATATATATATATATATATATATATATATATATATATATATATAAAGCTGCATGAAAGACATTTTTTAAGGTTGTTTTGGAGTGTTTTATGGCCGAAAATTTTAGTAATATTTTAATTAGTTGTTAAAATAATAATGGTAGAGTATATAAAGTGTTGGGGAGACTAAGCCTACTCTCTTAGTATAAAAGAATGTGGGTTGAGAATTCATAGTGTAAACTAAAAAAAAAAATGATACATATCCTCCATTACTACTTATCTATGTTTAGTTTAGAGTAAAGATTTAAAGCTTCAACCACCTAAATAGGTTACTAATATTTGAATACAAAACTATTGTGAGCATGTTTAAAGCATAAAATTGTGATATAGTGTAGAAATAAAGCATTGTAATGTTGTTACTGAACGGAGAGTTTGCGTTATAGGGTTAGGGACAAAGTAGTTTGCGTTTTATAAGGTTGTTTAGGGTTTAAATTGATTTGGAATGATTTTTGCCCTAAAAGCAAATGATGGGTGTGAGCATATAAAGAGGTTTGGGGGGAGGGAGAGATAAAAGAGGTATAATAGGGTAGCATAGGTGTATAGGTTCCCCAGAAGTGTTCATACTTTTGAGGACACCCTCTCTGGGTGTGTAGTATGTGTAGGTGTGCCATTGCGCAACATCTGTTACATATTATTTTTGTCCATGGGTTTCAGTACCACTCTTCCATTTTTATTATTTTTAATCCTCTTTAAACACTCTTCCAAATCACACACAACTCATCTCTTTCTTGTAGCAGCTTTGTGGTGCGAGGGAAACATAGAAGCAGACACACATGGAACAACAACATCCATCACCACCACCAATGCTCTTTGCGACGTTTCTCCAACCAACTTTTTGTTCTAGCCTCCCACACCTATATGCCCTACCCTACCTCAATAGTTTCACTTTTGAGTTCCAATTACACATGTATAACCAACTTGGGTTCTGTCTGCATTTTGCAGATTAATCTTTTTTGTGTTGACTTTTTGTAAAAGAGTCACCCGATTATATGCTATTGAAGTTGTCCCTTTTTAGTGACTAATTTGAGATGGATCAGGAGAATCCATTATATAACGGTGGAGTTGAGCAAGTTTTGTTTACAAGGTTACTGAAGCCCCACCCTAAAGAAGTTGCAGGTTGAGATCATGACATTTAAAAATTGGGTTGAAAGAAATTGTTTGAAGAACATGGATAGAATTCTATGAAACGGAAGAACAGTCTATAATCTCGGGTATAACAAGTTCAAAATAATAATAATAGTAAATAAGTAAAATGAAGTTCAAGGGCTGCCAAGGGGAACAGTTTTGAGGATCCAGTATCTTGTTTTTCATCCACTTACATGGCATTTGGTCAACTTTTTTGGAGTAAAAATATGTGTTAAAAAAAAAAAAAAAAAAAAAAAAGAGAAACAGAAATTTCATATATAATGGAAGATTCCCATATCAGATTTCAACTATCATTTTTCTTTCTTGCCAAACCTTGTTCTTTTGAGGGGTTTCTGTACTCGTTTCTCTTCAATTGTGTTGTTGCACAAAAACCAACCAATCACTCATCCCAATTCAACGACAAGGGCTCTTTCCCTCTCCTCGAAACGCCGCCGTTTGGAACATCATGTTCTCCTTCTCCATCAGCTGCAGCACACTCCATATTCACTCCAAACAGGCGGAGTCGTTTGGGGGTCGTGCCGCCGGAGCCGCCTTTGTTAATCCCCATGGAAGAGCCTTCATTATTTACCACAATCCCATCCCCATTCCGCATCCTATAGAGAGAGGAGGAAGTAGAAGAGGAAATGGAGGGTTGAAAATAATACATGGAAGAATTATTATTACTACCGTGACTGCCCATCCCCAAATTTGACATTTGTAAGGCGTAATTGGGATAGAGATGGTGGTGGGTTCGTCTGGGCTGCAGTGGCGGCGGAGGTGGGAGAGTAGTAAAGTGGCGGTCAGATGCCCACCGAAGAGACTGTGGGAGGAGGAGGAGGAGTGGGTGAGGGCGAGATGTGTCGGAACGGTGGCGCCAGTCAATGAAAAGGCGGTCCTTGGCGAAATCGCCAACGCCACGCTGGAAGGAAACCACGTCGCCTGCATCCAATTTCTTGTCTTTGACAAAACGGCTCCAGCCTTTTGTCATCACGTAGCTCTGGCTGCTGTTCCAGTAGGAGTAACGGAAGCGCCAGGGTTTGCCGTTACGGTCCTCGAAGTTCAAGATGAGGCCCTTGTCGTTGGTTGTTGAGTTGAGAGGGAAGTATTTTTCGGCGTGTTGCTTTGGGATGACAAGACGGTTTAATTTTCCGACATCGCTTGGAGTGACCACTTTGTCGAACATGTGCTCTCTCTCAACCGCAAACCCATTGTTGTTGGAGTCAATTCTGAGGGACAGGTCCATGGGAGGGTGCTGATTTTGGGAGTGATTTGGAGGGTGTTGAAGGCAGTGGTGGTGGTTTTGAGAGTGGGAATTTGTGAAGAAATCGCATGCAACAGTCGGGATTTCTTCTTCTTCCTCCTCCTCCTCTTCTTCTTCTTCTTCTTCTTCGTCTTCTTCTTCTTCTTCTTGCTTTGATTTTGTGAGAAAATCCATGGGGGGGGTTTGGTGGAAAAAGAAGTAGAGCGAATAATTAGGAGAAAAGAAGCATATCTGTGGCGCTAGTGTTGGTAATGGAGGAGATTGTTGGGTAACCTTGTAAACCCTAAACAGGAAAACCCATTGGGGACTGAATAAACTGAAGCTGATTCTCTATTTCTTTGTTGCCTTTTTTGTTTGCCTGGGTGCTACTAAATTCCTGAGATTGGGATGCACACTTGAGAGGAAATTGAGCTCCACTCACAAACGCAAATCACAGAAAGAGAGAGAGAGAGAATGTGCGTGTGATGTGGTTTCTCTACTTTATTTAAACCCAACTAGATTAATACATTGCATACGCACACCCTATAGCCTTCCTAGCTCCTAAGAAGCTTCTCCAAACTAGGAGATTTATGATCAATAAAAGAACAAAGGAGATTAAACCCCAAATTTGAGAGAGAGAGAGAGAGAGAGAGAGAGAGAGAGAGAGAGAGGAAGCATTTTGGGTTAAGGGGGATAATGGTAAAATGGATAATTTGAGAAGAGATTAGGGGCATTAAGGTTAGAAAAAAAGGGAATGAGAGGATAGTGTGTGAGGGTTTGTGTGTGTGTGTGTGTGTGTTTGTGTGGGGGGGGGGGGGGGGGGGGGGGGGAGTGAGTGAGTGAGTGATTGATTGAAATGTAATATTGTTTGTGGGAAAAACTGATAAAATGGTCCTGCGGGTGGGTGGGGGAAGAAAAGAAAGAGAGAAAGAGAGCACAAATTAAAGGGCACCCAATTCTCCCTACTCCCACCTCCATATATATCTATCTATCATCCTTGCTCGCTGCAAAAGATTCTTTTTAAGTTTTTATTTGGTCCCCCAGCCCCCAGGCTGTGCCTCAATATCATGCTCCCTTTCCATAGCCTTCTACCTTAACTCCATAGCCCCCCCTTAGCTACTTCATTTATTAACTCTTTTTCATTCACTTTCCTTCCTAACTATATATTTCTCTCCGAACTACTAACTTCGCATATCTCTCTCTCTCTCTCTATCTATATACATATATATATATATATTTCACAGGATGGATAATGATTTCAAAGTGATAAAATAAAATGGTGGTAAGAGGAACTCAAAATTACCTAACAACCAATTAGTGGTAAGAGTTAAGAGGTAACCAAAAATCATACGAAAGTGATTAATTAGGTACGCAAATCACTAATCTCGTTTGGCCAAGTTAGGTCACGTCTAATAAAATAAAAAAAATAATAATAATAATAATATAGTTGTATGTGAAAATCAAAACCTTTCCTCATGCTACAAAGGGGTAATTGAGTAGAAGTAGGCGTTTAGGCATGATTAACAACCACTATTCTCTTCTTTACCTACATATAATTCTTTTTTTTATTATTATCGATTCCAATACAAAACATATGATTTATCCTCACACAAAACAAAAGTGTATCTATGATTTATCTACGCACAACTAGTTTCTACTTTTTGTTTCTACTTTTTCCCTCTTTCCCATTCACACTATTTTCGGACTCTCCAAACAATTCAAATACTAAATTTTATGAAATTCCTTTTTAACTATTTGGCCAAAAAAATAAAGGTCAAGAAATTAATTATTTAGTTGAAAAATGCAGGGGCAGTACACCAACTGTGGAAGAAAGATAAGTATTACTTTATCTTATGTAGTCACAAAAGGCAAGGAGATGATGTATTTGAAAATTAAAGGGCTGGAGAGAGTAGAAGCGAAATTAGTTAAGCCTTAAATGAATCATTTGTTAACTAGATAAATGTAATAAATTGTAGATAAGACTAAATGTGGGTGTACCATAATGAATTAATAAATCTAGAGAGAGATCTAAATCTTACAAACAATGAAATAATAGTTGGGATTTAAACTTTAAGGTTGATTTTATTTGGGTCCTACATTTTAGAAATATTAAAACTATAATTACTCCACTTAAAAACTTAATTTGAGAATAGCTTTTTAAGGAATTAGCACATATATTTTGAATTGAGAAGTCATATGTTCATATCAATTCATACATGGTGAAACCATACATATTGAAACCATACATATTGAAACCATACATATTGAAACAGTTTAAAGAGTTATAATATATCCAACATTTGGGTTCCCCAGTAGAACTAAAAAAATTCAAAACCTAATTGGTAGGAAATTAAGGATTCCATTTGCGGACGGCATCCCAACAGATTTAATTGGAACATTGTTGCTGTACTCATTGACTTTTAAAATACTTATTTCTAAATTATTACTATTATTAAGTTGTATTCTAGTGTGCATTATTAAAATATTATTTCAACCACAAACTTGGATGGAAACCTAACCCACGCCCAATTTTGTTCCATTTTGGCATCCTCGGTCTCCAACAGAGTAGCAGTCTAAGCTGGATTTTAATTTCGATCTCTCTTCAAGATTTTCGGTAGGTAACTAACAGCTTCGAACGCTGGTAGTTTCCGTTTAAACTACTCCAGAATTGAATTTAGCCATTTAAACTCCTTCATGTTTAGGATTCTAACTAATTTATATTGAAATGGTGAAATTTTTATATGATTGTTTGAAAAATAAAGTAAAAATGTTGTGCATGCTAGATCATGTTATTAAATTAATATCTTACCTGTAGAACTTTATGCATGTTCATAGAAGTTCCCTTCTTTTTTTTTATAAAATTTGACTGCACGAAAGGGATGCACTTTCAAGGACTATAAGTACAATAAAAGTGATTAATGTAGAGCCAATGCATATAAAAATCGTTTCTAGGGTGCAACAGAGTGATGCATACTTTAGGATTTGATGTACATGAAAGTGATATACATAAAATAAAATAATGTATATGAAAGTGATAGCAGAAGATGATATGAGTATTTATTTTTAGTTAAAAATTTGTGGAAAACGTAAAGAAGTAAAAGAAAGCAAACAAATGATGGGAGAAGAAAGGAAAAATAGTATTATTATTGTTGTTGTTATTATATATTAGGCTGTTTTAGTGGATGCAGAAGATAAGAAGCAAACAATAAGGGTTGACCAAAGAGAAAGAGGGGGAGTGAAGTCATAAATTTTGTGACAGACCCTTTTTGTAAAGCCGAAAGCTAGGCTCTGTATCTACTGTTCGTATAATAATGAAGCAGAAAAAAAGGTTTGGAATTGAGAGAAACTTTTACAATAATTTAAATTACTCAATGTGATGCCCATGCTAATAGTAATCTCTGTCTTGAAAAAAAAAAAATTATTATTAGTTTTTCATTTTGGCAAAGTACATATATGGTATGGGTCGGTTTTATATACTACAATGCGAGGGAGACTATTTTAGTTTACATTAAAAACTATTTATGAAAATATATATAAAATAAACAAGAAAAGAATGAAAAAGGAAGATTAATTGATAGGTACATTACAACATTACATTGAGAAAGAAAGAAAAGTGTAATAAGGTATTAGAGGTAGCATGTTTGTTATAAAAGTATTAATAATGAGATATGTGGATGATGAAAGAGTAGGCCCAGAGAGGTTAGCAAAACGGTGCCGCTTCCTGCTACCTGCCTGCCACCCACATCCCCTCTTTTTATACGGACAAAAAAAGTCTTAAGAGACTGGGGGCCCACGTCCTTACCTATTTTCATCTCTCTCTCTCTCTCTCTCTCTCTTCATTTATTCAGATCACGGTACACCCAGCATGGCCACTCAAAACACTATTTATTATATTGGCCCATTTATTCTATTTATATGATCTTTTTTTTCTTTTTTCTTTTTTTTTTTTACTCTCTTTTTTGTTTCCCTTTCAATTATTTTCTTTCTCTTTTCCTTTTTCCTTTACACATTTCAATTATTTCTTTTATCATTAATACAAAACCATAAATTATTATTATTTTTCTCCTTTCGTGTTTGTTGCACGTGTTTGGTATCACATACATACACATCTACGGCAACTGTGTCATTCAAGTGTGTGCTATTTGGATTCCTAGCGTTCAAAAAACTGATGTAAGCGAAGAAACAGAGACATTATAAGTTGAACAAATTTTTTTAATAGACTATTGAGAACTCATCCAATATATTCATAAAATTGATAAAGCAAAACAAAAACAAAAACAAAAACAAAAAAAAATAATATGGGTACGACCGGGTTTTATTAAGGTGCTCGGGTGGGATAAATTGCATTGGTCTATCGCCTCAGGGTGTGCAGAATGTACTCGGCGTAGAGATCCCTGCAAATTATTCAATTCAAAATCTTGTAAAAACAAAGATTGCAATGAAACTAGAATGTAGAATTCATTGGATCTGACTGAAACACTTGCATTGAGTACTGGATAGCTTCAAGAGCAACTCCTGAAGGTAAGAAATCGTTAACTGCCACCTCCTTGTTTTCGTTCTTTTTATCTGTGATTCAGTAGAGTTAAGACACATAATATCTTCTCAATTGCTGAATTGGTCCACACACAAAGAGAGTTTGAAAGGATACAGTCTTCAAAGAAGCGGCGAATCTCAGAGAGACGGTGGGGGGCAAGCTCCTTGATGTCATTGTAATGCTTGTATTCAGGATCATCAGCACACACTGCAATGATCTTATCATCTTTCTCTCCCTGGTTCAAATCAAAACCAACAACTTTATATTATTCCCCTAAATTAGGCTTTGTTTCTTTTCATTGCTTCAAAATTACCTGGTCAATCATGGGCATGAGTCCGATGGCCTTGGCTCGGAGGAAACACCCAGGAAGAACTGGTTCCTATACCAACAAAAAAACAATGCCACTTTTTTCTAAATCCTCACGGGCAATCGAGCTAAACCCTGCTGCAGGCAGGAAACAAAGTAATGTTGAGTGAATAATGAATGAATAAAAAACAAACCTGCATAAGAACTAGAACATCCATAGGATCGTTGTCTTCGCATAGTGTGCGGGGGATGAAGCCATAATTATGAGGATACACCACTGATGAATACAGAATCCTATCAACCTGTTCATTATGGACAGAGAGTCAAAGTGATATGGATGGCGTAGTAACATTCTTCAGATCCAAAGCATTAATTTCAAGTTTTAGAACATAAAGTGGAAAGATATTTATTATGATCAAAGATTAAAATAGTTTGAATACCTTGATCAGCCCAGTCTTCTTGTCAAGTTCATATTTAACCTTGCTTCCCTTTGTAATCTCAACAACCTGTGTTGTTCAATGAATGAAGTGAAAATGAGTCCCAAACAACTCTAGTATGGTTGTTTCAAATTCATGGCCTCAATGCACAAATTTCCATCAATTTTGAAGATAAAAGGGTGAGGGAAAATCATACACAGTTGAAAATCTTGGGAGCATCAGGTCCTGCACAGAAAAAGAGAGAAAACAAGCATGAGAATCATGTGTATAATCACAATGAACAAGGGTGGAACAAAAAGGTGAAGGTGAAGGTGAAGGTGAAGGTGAAGGTACCAATCTCAAGATCATGCCATGGATGTGCAGCAACCGATCTTCTAGACAGAGACGAAAGAATCCTCTCATTCAACTTGGGAGCTCGGTTCTTATCACCGTTGGCATTCTCAGCAGTGGACATATCTAACAAAAACGCATAAAAGCAAAGAAGATGAGAATAAGGAAACTAAAAAATGGAAAGGGGGGGAATAGTAGAAGAAGAAAGGGGGTACCTGAAAGATTGGTGAAGGAAAAGGGAAATGGCAGAGAGAGAGAGAGAGAGAGAGAGAGAGAGAAGAGGAAAAGATGGGGAAGCGTTGAGATGAAAATGGAGAATGAAGAATGAATTTATAGAGAAGAGGAAGAAGAGCGAGTCAATTGGGGAGAGAGCTGCCTCTTACACATCCACGTTTCAAATTTGGTTGGTTTCCACACAAGGAACAGGGTTGTCTTACTTTTTTTCTTTCCTTTTTTTTACCATTTCTTCAAATTCTAATTACAGTCTCTTATTCTTTTTTGTATAATTTTTCCTCATTAAAATACCTAGTAACCTATTTTATTATTGAACCTAAATTAATTTTGTGGTTGTTGTAATGAGTAACCCCTATTATAAAGAAATTGAAAAGTTCATGTGTGGCCACTGCCCACGTTTATCATAAACAAATTCATATCAGTAGTTGTTTGCATGTCTAATAACATTATAATGCCTACTTTTTCCACACGCAAAATCAACTACTTCTTTATCTGCATTCCCACTCATACCTTTTCAAATCTCTCTCTCTCTTTTCTTTGCTTCATGCCAAAAATAGTTACAGTTCATTCTAAGTTTACCTAACATCCTAAATACTAAAAGGTTACACCACAGTTGGTGCGCTGGTAATGGTCTCGCAAGTTTGCACATGCTGGAAGTTAGATTTCATGTTACATCGGTGTTGATAGTAATATATACACACTCTTGATTTTGCATGGACAGTTATACATCCAACCTACTCTTCAACCTAAATATTCTCAAAACTTTACCTAATATAATTATTTACTCCCAAACTTTATTGTTCCAACCTTTTACAAACTTTGGACTTAATAGCCATATTTGAAATTGCAGGTTAAATTTGTATGCTAGATTCATATCAATGTTCGTATGGATTATGTGTGCTTAGTTGATTGATAAAAGTATCTCTCTAAGAAACTTCATGAACGTTTAGATTATGTTTTCACTGCTCAATGTGATTGATAAAATATCTCCCTAGTGCAGCATCATGAAACAAAATAAGATCATGGTGCCAGTGCTACGGGATTCTTGAACGAGGCCAGAAGTTTTTATTTCCTTTCTTTTTTTTTTTTTTCATGTTCGCAGGTTGTCGGTTAAAGTGGAAAAGCGTTTGAGAGTTGTACGATCATAGAAGGATTGTTCCGGAGGGTCGGTACGTCTTTGTATTTTGAGTCATTTATATTTTGATTTATAAATGTATCCCGTTTGTAATCAAATAGATCAGCACCGTCTGATAATTGAATTTTATTTTGTCTATAATTTTGATGTTATATGTCTTAATTTGAATTTAATTTTAAATTTTATGGCATTTTCTTATTTAACTTCTATTTTTTAGTTTCGATTTGAGCTTGGAAACTCTATGAAATTACAAAATATCTCCCGACTCATTTCTTCATTCTGGGTTCTGTTTGAGATGGATCCATACAATGTTTTGTATATCAACATGTTTGTATACAATGAACGATGGATTGATGTTTCTTGGGCAACGACCCCCTAGAAATTAGTTTAAATCAGAGCATTGATGCTATAGATTTATTGTATTGTATTATATTAAATTTTCTACATAAACAAACAAACAGTTGACTGTATTTAAGGCAAACAGGGAGTTGAATTAAAAATAAAAATATTTTATTTGAACTTGGCGTGGGGAGCAAGCGTTGAATGCAGAGCTAACAAATTCACTTCCCATGGTTATATAAACCAATCAAGATATGGTTCCATTTAATCCGACTACAGCTACCATTTTCTCCCATTAACTGGGCCCATTTGTAGCACCCGTTGTTTTTATTTTGAGGTATCAAACGTCTTCTCTCTTTTTCTTGCTCTGTTTTTCCCCTGTAGTTTCAGTAGTTATGAAAATTTTCGATTGCAACAATAAATTTAATGTGTAAGTTTAGAATTGGATGCATTTTCTTTCGGTGTTTTTCAATGGTTTTTTCCTAGCTCGAAGTTGTTTTTGCATTAGGCAAAGAAAAGCGCCATGGAAGAAGGTGAATTATATTGTAAAGAGAAGAAGGTGAGGGAGGAAGGATCAGAAGTTGCTGGTGAAGTGGCGATATTAGATTATTCTGATGATGAACGCGAATTGTTCGATGAAATGCGTGTTCGAGGTCCGCATTTTTATTTTGCCAAGGTTTTGCCAATTGAGAACCCAAAGATGGATGCCATGATTAAGAAGGCTGAAGAGACGATTGAGAAGATCAATCGAGATCAAGTTGTGATGGCCCAAAAGATAAGGGAAAGGATGGTATGTGAAAAGAACCCTAGTTTTTCTTTTTAGAACATTTTAGTTAAGTCTCCTGGTTTGGCACTTGCTTATGTGAGCTCTGAATAATTGTTCATAGATGGATCGTGACGCACTGCGCTCGAAATTGAACCGGATGAATTGTGGTAATTATCAACTCGCCCTAAAATGGAAGAGAAATAGTTTGGACTTCCTGTATCCCTCTCTAGACAAACTGACTTTTGCAAACAATGCATTTAGAGGGAAATCGGTTAACTCGTGCTTGTCGGTAGGGGAAGTTGATAAGCAAGTATGGTCAATTGAACTCTTTCTTGTGTATTTTTGCAACACTTCCGATCTTCTTCATCTTATGCAGTTTATTTATCGTTGTGTCACCAGAAACTGTGTTTCTTGATGGTACATGGCTGTAAAAACATGGGTGACGAGAGAAAGCTGTTAAGGGAAGTCAATGCAATGCAAGGGAAGGATGGTGGCATGACATTGGATGAACTCCGTGCTCCTGTAATATCCAATTTTACTTGTCGTTTTTAATGTCATGACCATTACTACTTGATGAATTATCATCTCTCTTAAGCTTCTGCGTTCTCATAAACAGATTCAACACTTGCAACAACGATTGTCCATCAACTATGTGGCGCATACAAAAATCGATGAAAATGCTCGTAGTGAACTCATTCTCAATGCCGAAAAGCAACATGAAATTATTAGGGAGACAGCATTGGCTAATGCTGTAGTGAATGGAAAATTGTGGAACTCCCTTGGCTCGAAAAAGTCCATTCAACAACAAGTAAGAGTCAAAACTAAAATTTAGGAGGGTTCTTTCTTTGACTATATAGCTTAGAACTAAAAACAATCTCGATGTTTTTGTACATTGAAAGGTTCAGGAACTCAACAATAGATCATGTGAACTAAGAGAAAGACAGAGGGAAGTAAATGTCAAAGTTAAGAAAGTAAATAAAGAAGTTAAGATGATAGAAAAAGATATACGTTCTCTACAAAAGGTCTTCACATATGCAAATCGCAAAAAGGACGAGGCATACAACAACATTCTTAGACTGAAGAGGCAGTATGGGGAGGAGGTACCTATGATTACAAGCTCTAAATACTTTTATTTATTTATTTTGATGTGAGTTGAGTTGTACTGATATATATTGTGGTATTTCGTGTTAGAATGCTTCCTACTACCAATACCGTTCCCTCATGCGGAAGGTCCAAGTACTTGGTAAGAAGAAAGATACCGCAGCCATTCAAGAATTATCTCAAACACAGGTTGTTCCTATATCCCTTGTTTGTTTATGAAGTGGTGGGGGGTTATTGTGTTTTTGTTAACGACCTTTGAAAGCTGATTTTTCCATTACAAACAGGTTGAAAAGTTCATGCAACAGTGGAACAATAACCTAGATTTCAGAAACGATTACAAAAAGAGAGTTATCCCGCTTCTAAACAACCGTCATCTTGGCGTGGATGGGAGTATGATCACCAACCAGAAGGCAGAGGTTAAGGACTCTAAAAAAGCTCCTAAACCAGAGGCGCTTTCTAAAGCTAGATTGAAATGGTTGATGAAAGATCCTGAAGATCCCTCCGAACTTTTTTTTTGGTGAAACTAAGGCGATAAACCCCTTTGCACATATGCTTCAAGTTTCAACTTTGATCCATTTATTCCTTAAACTTGTCCCTTTCTTGAACAACATTTCTCCCACATCATGTTCGAAAGTGTTTAACAAAGCTAGTTTTTCTGTGAAGTCATTTCCCCACTTGGAACTTTTGTTTGGAAGCCTATGAATTCAAAAAAAATAAAGAAAAAACAAACCAAACCTTGCTATGTTGATGTTCCTTTGTGACATGAATGTGCCACCTTACTGTCATGACTATAAGCTACTGTAGCAGAATGAAGATTGTCCCTCCCTATTAACTCTCTTATATAAATCTCATAGAAAATCACAAGCACAGCTCTAAAAAGAAAGATACGAAAGATACACCTTATTCACATTTAAGTTACATTTAAGTTACAAATAAAAATAAATAAATGAGGCATCATTGCAAGTAAGAGAGAGAGAGAGAGAGAGAGAGAGAGAGAGAGAGAGGGAGAAGGGTTGGAAAGGTGACCATCAGAAATTGGTTCTACCAAATCACAATGCTTAATTAGTAAGCAAAAATCCAACTTCCCATTTAACAAAAAGATATTATTATAAACTCAATATGCATTTTTCCTTCTCATTTTCTGACCAGCCAAACATATTGAACTAAAAAAATTATTATTAAAAAAAAAAAAAAAAAGGCATATTTCTCAAAAGCTGATCAAAGATGGGACCCTACCTATATATATTCCATTTGCCACATAACACCTACCTTACTTTTTTTTTCATTATTAATATTAATAACATTGGAATTTAATCTCTCCCATTTTGGGTCTCAAAAAAGAATAATAATAAAGAAAAGAAGTGGAAAAATATCAAAATATTCTCACTTTTTTTTTTCTGAATTTCTAATTTGGACCCCAAAGACTCCATAGACGAGAATTAAATAACCCTAACACGTCCGGCCATACCTTCCGGGCCAAACCCTTGTGGTTGCTCGGCGGCGACGAAGGGACAACCACCATCGCAGCCCGCGCCTCAGTCCGTGGCAGTTCTCCGCTTCCCTCTGTCGCTTCAACACCGCCACTCACAGACGTCGCTGGAGCCACAGAACCGTCATCAATCGCCAACGGAAGAACTTCAGGCAACGGCGGCGGCGACAGAGGAGCAACATCGACAGGCTTCTCCGATGATCGGCGGCCGATTTTGTCCTTCCTCTTGCCTTTGACGTTCTTGCGGGATTTTTCCCCGTTGGCCAATTGCTCTTCGAAAGCCTCAATGGCCTGATGAATCAGCTCGCCGTTCGGCGACGAGTTCCATCGGTTCCAGTAACTCATATAACAGTCAAAGCAACTAAGAGACGGCGGCGCGTGAACACACACGCTACCCGAATTGGCTCGTGGAGCACCGGATTTCTTCGAACCTCTGTTGGAAAATTTATTTTCCGATAGGGAAGACGACGGCGTTGACGTCTCCATGGATCTTCTCATCATGAAAGCCAAAACCTCTCGATCGTCGATGGTCAGAACCGTGAGCAGAGCCAAAATCGCCGCCGGAAGATAGTTGAAGACATCAAAGAAGTCCCCATCGGAAGAAGAGGAAGAAGAAGAAGATGGAGATGGATGGACTTTGCCCTTGTTCTTTATTTTCATGGCGGCCACTTTTTTTTTTTTTTTTTTTTTTTCTTTTGGAGGGTTCCTGGACACAAACGAAATGGGTATTCGTATCTCTGGTTTTAACCTTCTAAGCTTCTAGGAAAATGGTGGGTTTTAGAGAGATAAGACTGATTTTGTTTGTTCGGACTTCAATTTACTTGGAAATTAAGGCAGAAGAGAGAGAGAGAGAGAATGAGGTCGCTGGTCATTGTTTTTTACTACACTTTTTGGGTTAATTTAGAAATTTGGTTCTCTTTTCTCTGCTCAAATTTGACTTTAAAAAAAAAAAAAAAAAAAAAAAAAAAAAAAAAAAAAACCCTAAGTTCATCAGTTATTTAAAATTTTACTGAATTTAAAAAAATTGCAATCTTACCCTTGAGTTTGAATAAACATTTGAAAACCAAGAAATATGGGACGATAGTTGAAATGTTTATATGGTTGGGTCTTCCCCTAGGATGTTGATTTTGGGGTCTTTCTTCGCCATTTATTCGGGTTCTCCACTCCGCCTTAATTTCATCTTCTACAATGGAAATGGGCCCAAAACTTTATATTACAAGCGCCACAAATACACTTTGGGACATGTATTCATGTAGTTCTTCAAGTTGGAAAACAAAATCTAATACTTCAAATACTTCCCAATACACCCGATCATAATTTTGATATATAATATGATGTAACCTATAAATATATCTCTATAACACATAAACTTTAGCCTACAAATTCTTAAACATAAGAGAGGATATAGATACGCACATGCTTGGGGAGAATCTTTAGTTTGATTATTTAAGAATCTTTAGTTTGATTATTTAAGAATCTTCCAAAACAAAAGTATGTAAATGAAACCATACCGTAACTTCTTTGAAGCTTCCAGATTGGAAGGATTCATTAATTTAGTAACCATCTCTTTTTTCAAAACCTATTTTTAAATAGTATTTCAAATTAAGCAAACATTTGGAAAATGTCTTAAGCAAACATTTGTACATTTTAAGAATACAATATTTAATGAACATTTGAAACCAAAATCATTTACAGACACTCCACCAAACCAATAACTCCCAGTAGTGGAAAGCATGTGAAGAATGGAGGTTAAAACCCAGAAAAGAAGGAAAATAAGAAATTAAAAGAAAAGGAAAAAGAAAAAAAAAAAAAATTATAATATTATTCTTTATGCTTCTTTAACTTTTCAAAAAGTTACCACACACACAATTATTAAAGTGTAGCATTGTTTGAATCCCACCACCAAAATATCTTATTGGCTACTTTGTGCACAAGGAACCCAAAATTTCCAGAATTCAAAACACCAATCTTTATTGCACAATTAATGAGTCCCAACTAACAACTCCTGCTTTGGTTTTATTTATTTATTTATTTATTTATTTCCTTCTAGTCCTGGTGTTGTAATGATGATGATAAAAGATTGAAGGCTTCCATGTTATAAACTCATAAAGAAAACAATCTCAGTCTTCACTCTCATCATCCTCATCTTCAGCTTTAGCTATCTTCCCAATCTAATCCATTTCCTCCGGCTATGCTTCAAGATGTTTGTTGTTCCTCGTCAGTGTCATTGTCATCTGCGTCGCGGGAGAACAAAAGCTGGGTGCTGCAAAATCATGTTGGTCATGAAAGTATGAGGGTATTGATCGAGGAAGAGGAGGAAGAAAAGGAAGAGGAAGAAAAAGAAAGAAGGGGAAGAGGTGGGCAGCCTGGAGGGCGTCTCAACCGTGCGGATGGGAGTGAAAAGGAGAAGGAAAGGGCAATAAAGAGGGCCTTCATTGCAACAGAAGACTTAATAACAAAAAAGACATTATAATGATGCATGAAATTCAAGTTGGAACAGACTTAGAAACTACTTGGAAACAAAGAAGGGAGAGAAAGAATGTAATTTTGATTCCCAGTAGGAAAGGACAATCAATTATTTCATGAAACAAAGCCTCCTCCGCAGACTCGTGAGGTAATAAAAACACCGCCTTTGAAAACCAATTCAACAATAATTTTATTGTTTAAAAGAAAAAAGAAAAAAAGGAAATGTTGGAAAAGGGTGGGTGATATGTCAATGGCAAAGCTTTTAAGAGAAGGGACCCATAGGTGTTCCCTCGGTGGCCAACACAAGATGTGAAACCATGGAAGAAAAGGACAAATGTTAGCCACCTACCCATTATTATCATCTCTCTCTTTTTTTTTTCTTTTTTTCTTTTTTTCTTTCCAAATGAAAAATTTCCCCTAAAACTTCCAATTTTCAAGTATGAAAGCAAGAAAAGTGTAGTGGAAATTTGTTGCCCAAATAAGCTGACATTTCTTTGTAATGTGTTTTGTCGCATTACCAATCACCATCAAAATTCCAAGGAAAAGAAAGAAACCCAACGTTACAGCACTTTTATTAAAACATTAATACTTTAATTACTAAATAATCATATCATCTCCAGAATTCAAATTCATCTTTAAAAAAAAAAAAAAAAAAACAACCAAAATTCTTATAAAACCTTATCTACCTCAATATGTGAACCAACTATCATCATCATTCCTAATAGATACATTTTAAAATCATCTCCCATAATTTATCCTAAAAATAATGTAAGCATACGAAACACAAAACTATTTTGAAAATATTTTTCATATTTATTCTTCCAGAATTTAAAATTGTGAAAATGAAGATATGTTGGGAGGTAATTGACATGGTAGGAGGAGTAGTGGAGTATGAAATTTGAATTGTTGAAGTTGATGCTGAGCATGCAGAGAAGTTTTTGAAGGAATCATATATATATATATATAAATATTATGAAGGGGGGAAAAGGGGGGAAAAGCTCAGCAATTCAATGAATTAGTGGCACAAAATGAGTAAGGGTTTTAAAAACTAGGAAACAATATGATTGGCAAGGAGATTTGGTTTGGTAAGAGCTGGTATCATAATGATCCAACATGTCAACTAATAATTGGGACTATTATAGCTTATCAGAATCACCAATTCCACACATTTTTGGGATTAGCCAAAACATTTCATGCCCTAAAAAAGTTATTGCAATTTCCAAATTTAATTTCAACCATAAAAGGAGGCTGATCATAAACTAAACAAAAAATGAAAAAGAAAAGTCCAAATTTGTACCAATTTGATATTAATTTGTTGATGATTAGAGAAGGGGGGAAGTGTTGTAAGATGTGATAGACATGAAGGAGAAGGAGGAGCAAATAAACACAGTTCATAACCCTGTGAGCAGTTAAATTCAGATTACAGTTAATTGTAATATGAATGAATAGGCAACCACCAGAAACACTAAAATTTCATCCACTTTTGGTTTGGACTTTATGACAAGATGAGAGGTGAAGCAAGCTGTAATGCATTTAAAAGCACACTGTGGAAGCTCGAAATACCCATTTTGGGTCCAAAAAAAAAAAAAAAAAAGAGTGAGCCAAGTCAGCTTCTTCAAACAACTCAATCATGGAGGAGGAGGACCCATTTTCTTTTCTGACTATCTCTCTCTTTCTCCTCTCCTCCTCCCATAAACCCCATTAGTCCACACAGAGGAACCCACCTTTGTTTGGGTCCTCCCCCCCCCCCCCCCCCCCCCATCCCCACACCCATTAGCAGACATGGCAGAGCACAACAACAAGAAGCCATCACCACCAGCATCAACTCCAACAACAATAACTCCACCACCACCACCATCAGCAGATATCAAAGACTTCAGTATCATAATTGCATCCAAAGATGAAAACAAACACCACCAACAATTGGCTCCTAAACGCACCTCCAACAAAGATCGTCACAAGAAAGTCGATGGCCGTGGCCGCAGGATCCGCATGCCTGCCCTCTGCGCCGCCCGTGTCTTTCAATTGACTCGCGAATTAGGCCATAAAACCGATGGGGAGACCATTCAGTGGCTTCTACAGCAGGCCGAGCCGTCCATCATCGCCGCTACTGGCTCCGGTACTATCCCGGCCTCCGCCCTCCACGCTGCTGGCGTCTCCGTCTCCGACCAAGAAACCTCCATCTCCGCTGCCCTAACCCCCAAACTCGATGGCGTCGCCAGGCCGAATTGGGCGATGATGGGAGCTAATTTGAACAGATCTCACATGGCGACGGCCGGATTCTGGCCTTCTCTGGGAGGGATCGGGACGGGTTTCGTGAGCGAGAATTCGGGTTCGATTATGCCGAAATTCGGGTTCCATGGATTCGAATTTCAGGGGATGAATTTGGGATCGATGAATTTCCCGTCGATAATCGGGAATCAGCATCAGCAGCATGTACCGGGGCTGGAGCTTGGGCTTTCGCAGGAGGGAAATAATCTGAGAGGGATGTTGAATCCGCCATCGTACTCGCAAATTTATCACCAAATAGAGCAAAATCGGGACTCCTCTGGGGGCGGCTCATTGGAGCAGGACCAAGGTCCTGAAAAAGACGATTCTGAACAATCGAGGTGATGATTATTGAAGAAGACGACAGGGTTTGGGATTTGTAGGTTTGTAGGTTTGTAGGTTTGTGGAAGGAAGGAGACACCAAAATGAGCACGACCAAGATTAAGGATTGCTTCATATTTGCGGTGTGTTTTTTTTAGTGTTGTTCAAATTCAGGTAATTTTTTCTTTTCTCCTTATTTTATTTTCTTTTGTAATTTTAGTCTTCATAAATTATCGAATTGTTCCTTGTGTTATTTGAACAAAAATTTGAACAATAACTTTTTCTTTTTCTTTTTTTGGTTTTAAAAGCCAAATATACTCTTTGAATTTTTAGAAGAAATAGCAACACCCTGGTTTTAAGATCAAAATGAAAACCCAGAGTTTGATGGGTTTATTGGAATAAGGTTTTTTTTTTTAAGAAAAAAAAGAAAAAAAAAAAAAAAGGTTTTGATTTTAGGGTTTGATTTGCAACATGCAGGTGAAGTTTGAGGAGAAGAGTGGTTTGGTTGCAAGATTGGTTTGACTTTCATTTCTTCAATATTGAGGTGTGTGTTTTTTATATAAATAATTTGTAGGGAAAAAATGATTGTATTATTAGTAATTGTTTGATGCATGATAAAGCAAAATACCAATTCCATCCATCTCTATAATTCTTTAATGATTTCACCAATAAACCACACACATGCCTATGATTACAAATTTAATTTTTGTAAATTTCCACCATCATCATTGCATCAAAACACAAACTATGTCAAAATTTTAGAAACCTAATTATTCTTAAATTAGGTTTCCAAATTCCTAATTATAATCGTTCATGCCCATTTTTGGCAACCCAATACCCCTAAATCCACTCAACAATTTAAAACAGATTGGATGGATGTATTTATTAAAACAGGCATACGTTCCCATCCAAGTGGGCCTGATTTTAGATTACGATGTGGATAAAAGATTGAAATGGACCGGGCCATCATGGGATCAATCCATATGCAACGCCTTCTCAAACATTCCTGTGGCATATGAATACGCCCTTCCAACCTGTTACATATTTATTTTAAAAAAAAAAAAATTAAAAAATCATATTATGTATTTGGTGTTTGGTGAATATTTTCAGTGTTTGGATGAATGGAGAGGAAAGTATTTAATAAAATCTAATGCAAATTGATGGCTCATTAATATTGTACGGCATGATTGATCCACGTCATTTTTTTGGTTTTCTTCGTAAAAAAAAGAAGAACAAACTTCAAAACCTAGAAGGGCAGAGATGTAAATAGCCTTTGGGGAAGAAGAAAGAAATGAAAAAATTGAACAGAAAAAACACGTAAATTGAGAAAAGAAAGAAACATCAAAACCTAGAAAAAGAACAAACGTAAATTGAGAAAAGAAAGAAACATCAAAACCTAGAAAAAGAACAAACGTAAATTGAGAAAAGAAAGAAACATCAAAACCTAGAAAAAGAACAAACTTCCAAATATGGCGTAAAAGAAATAAGTGAGCGAAGAAGTAGTGTTTCCGAGCCACAAACACGCACTCAAAACACGCACGCAAAAATAATAAATAACAAAAATTGAGAGGATGAATAAATGGATTCTCCAACCGCTGAATTATGAGCTACCATCCAATCCAGTTCTAATTCATTATTGTATCATAATTTTAATTTCATATAACATGAGAGTTGGGTTAAAAGTTATAAATTGATTTTTGTAAATAGATATATAAGTAAATAAGGAACAGGGTCCTTTCTTTGTCCTGATCATGAACTGAACAAATCAACTGAAATGTAGGAGGAGGAGGAGGAGGAGGAGGAGGAGGAGGAGGGGACAACCAAAATGGGAAGGAGAAGGCAGAAGGAAGGAGTGGCTGCGGGCCCCACTCCAGGACAACACTGCCGTACATTCCACATCTTTTCTTTTTCTTTTTTCTTTTTTTATTTATTTATTTTCATGAACAATATGAGGGAGGGAGGGAGGGAGTGATGTGAAAGAGAGCAGATAGAGCATTTGCAGAAGGTATTTCAGAGAAACTGGGAGACATTGATTTGTTTTGTTTTTCCCCAAATTAAAAACTTCTTCTTCTTCTCCTTCTCCTTCTTCCCCAAATCATGGATTGTTGGTCCCTTTCTCACCCTCTCGACGACGAGTTCGAGAAGCTCGTCAATCGCATGAACCCTCCAAGGTCAATCTTGCCTCTCTTTCCTCTGTTTCTTCTCTCTCTCAAATCCCTTTTCTGTTTCTCCTCTCTCTCAAATGCCTTTTCTGTTTCTCCTCTCTCTCAAATGGGTTTCCTTTTCAGGGTCACCATTGATAACGATTCCTGCTCAAACGCCACTCTCATCAAGGTCTTTTTTCAACTTCAATTTCTCTTTCAACATCTCACCCTTTTCGCTTCTCATCGCTTTCACTCCCCAATTTTTCAGGTTCATAGTGCTAATAAGCGAGGGAGTTTGCTGGAAGTGGTTCAGGTTCTTAATGATTTGAATCTCACCATTAGACGGGCTTACATTTCTTCTGATGGCGGGTGGTTCATGGATGGTCAGCTCTCTCATTTTATTTTTCTTGCCCTTAATATCCAATTTTCATTCAACTCCAATTCATAACAAAAATAAAATTTTCATTTTATTTTTCTTCAGTGTTTCATGTAACGGATCACCGTGGGAACAAGCTCTCTGAAAATGGAGTTGCTGAGCGTATTCAACAGGTGAATTTCAATGCCCACTTTTTCTTGAGCTTACAACTCCCATTTCAAATGTTTCCACTTGACTTGTGAGGACTATGGGAATTGAAAACAGGATTCTTATTCTGGATTAGCCTTTCATACCAATTTTGTGTGATTTTAGTCTCCGCTCCCCTCTTTTTCTACTTTTTCAGCTAATTTTTCATTCAAGGGACAGAAGGTTTGAGAAAGGTGTTGGAAGTTTTATGTATCATCTATAAGAATCTGTAATGACTTCTGTTGGCTGTTGTTTGACTTGTTCTAAGGTTAAGGTTAAGGTTGTATAAGGTGTTATGTTTGTGGTAATGGATGAATTTTGTTATTTCAGTCACTCGGGCCAAGGGCTCTGAGTTTCCGTTCGTTGAGGTCGGTCGGTGTTCAAGCTGCTGAGAAACATACAACCATTGAATTGACTGGAAGAGATAGGCCCGGTTTGCTCTCTGAGGTTTTTGCTGTTCTAGCAGACCTCAAATGCAATGTGGTAGCTGCAGAAGTTTGGACTCATAATTCGAGAATGGCTTCCGTTGTGTACATCACTGACGACGCTACTGGGCTGCCACTTGATAATCCCGACCGGCTTGGTAAGATAAAGCGGCTTCTCCTTTACATCTTGAAAGGGAATCGGGATAAGCGCAGTGCCAACACTGCTGTTTCTGTGTGTTCTACTCACAAGGAAAGGAGGCTGCATCAGATGATGTATGAAGACCGTGATTACGACCGAGATGACTTGGACTGTGGCTCAACAAGTGATCACAGAAAGCCCCTTGTAATTGTAGAGAACTGTACCGATAAGGGATATACCGTTGTGAACTTGAGGTCTCCCGACTGTCCAAAGTTGCTGTTTGATACCGTTTGCACGCTAACAGATATGCAGTATGTAGTGTACCATGCTACTGTCATTGCTGAAGGACCAGAGGCTACTCAGGTAACTTCTTATCCGTTCATCGCCATTGTCGATGTTTCGTGATGCATTTGGTGTAACTCATTGGACTAAGCATTTGTGGAGCAGGAGTACTATATCAGGCATATGGATGGAAGTCCTATTAGTTCTGAAGCAGAGAGGCAAAGAGTAATCCATTGCTTAGAGGCTGCCATTCGAAGGAGAAACTCCGAGGTGATAACCGATATTGATTTACATTTCTTGCCTAAGATTTGTGTTCTCGATTGGAGTCTTGTGTGATTTTACTCTGCTAAATACTCAGGGTATAAGACTAGAACTTTGCAGCGAGGATAGGGCTGGACTCCTTTCCGATGTGACTCGAATCTTTAGAGAAAACGGTCTTTCAGTCACTCGAGCTGATGTTACCACTCGTGGTTCTCAAGCTGTCAATGTGTTCTATGTAACTGATTCATCTGGGAGTCCAGTCAAGATACAGATGATCGAAGCAATTCGAAAAGAGATTGGCCTCACTATACTCCATGTCATAGACGATGAATCCTGCACAAAATCTCCATCTCCAGAAAGCAGTAGATTTTCGCTCGGTAATCTTTTTCGATCAAGATCAGGGAAGTTTCTTTATAACTTGGGCTTGATAAACTCGTGTTCTTGAGGAAATTGGATTGGTAAAATGTAAGAAATGTCCATGTGAAGGAATGGGCTTAGAGAGTGCTCAAAATTGTAACACAGTTTAGATCATCCCTTCGTTGATCTTTGCAAGTTAAATTTCAACTTGTACAGTAGTATTAATCATCATGTATATGAAGAATTTACAATTCCATCCTTTGCTCTAAATATGTAATAAGTCTATACCGTATCATAACAAAGCAAACATTTGATTCCATGGAATGACTATACAGAGATTGGAGCCTCTGTACTTGAGAAAATTTTAATGGTTTGATTCCATGGAACTTCACCCACTTGGAAGAAAAGAAGAGACGGAGAACTTTTGTAAAATTTTAATGGTTGAGATTACTCGTATTGTTTTGGAATCTTAAAATTAAAATTAAGATAAACCCATTGAATGTCATTCTGGGGGGGGAACCAATTGTCACCATCACAACTTTATTTGAAACACATATTCTTTTGCAAATATAACTTTATATACAAGGAACAAAAGAAAAAAAAAACTTGATTTTCTTAAGGGGCTTAACTTCTAATATTTGAAATCTTGGTGGAATCCTTAGGTTAGTTTTATTATACCATAAAAAATTGTTGAATATTTCGTGCGTTCCTCTCAAACTCTCCGTGAAGAGTTCTGTACAAAGGTTTGTATTGAGCAGCACATAAATCTGTGGTATTTTTCCGGCACCAACTCAAAATTGATCATTTCACAACTGCGGAAGAAAAGAAAAGAATTGGAATATATGCCGGAACCTCTTTCACGCAGCTGACCTCTAAAAACCTATACAACAACTTACAAGAGGGTTACAAAAAAGGCGGGGAAAAAAACTGCACACTCTACAAAAATTGATTTGTTAAAAGAAAAAATCAATTTCTACTGCCTAATCGTCTAAGCGTTGAATTTCACCCATCATGATTCTGTTGCTGGTGACTTTGAAACCGAGTAGTGCAGGGTCTATTTGCCTCCCCTTCTTCCCTTTCTTTTTCCCACCTTTCCCTCCCTGCATTCCATCGGATGGTTCTGAAACCCCAGTTGAATGGACTTCTTGCGGAGCTGTCTTCTTCAGCATATCAATAAAAGAAGTCTCCGATACTTCATTGTCACTACAGGAAGAAGAACGCCGAAAACGCATTTCTTTCTTCACAGCAACCATGTTTTCTTGGTTCACCGAGACACCAGTTGGGTCGGGTCTTCCTCCTAAATTTTAGGATAAATATCTCAAATTTAGTTCAAATTTCAAAATATTTATGGAGAAAAGATAGCAAAACCGATCACTTATATCTACCATCTGGATTCTTGCCTCTAACAACCGGATCAGAAATCAGGACAGACGATCCTTCCTGAGCTGCTGAAGTACGTGAGACAGGAGGTCGTTTCAATAAAGTATTGTCTTTATTGTGAATGATAATATCCCTGTCAGAAAACAGAAAATAAAAATATTAGTAAATCCATATTTATAAACTACCAAAGCCATTTAAATGAACAAATTGCCTCAAGCTGCAAGTAAAGAACAAGTTGAGCATGCATTCGTCTTCACTCATTATATACTTTTAAAGGTGCTAGTAACTTACGGGTCTTTAGGAATCTCTTCTGGGAACGTATTAGCAATCCTTTCATTGTGAAAGCCTACATTTCCAAGGAAAGAAAACATAAGATAGCATCTTCATAATGGTTGGTAGAAGAGAAGGTAACTGAAAAAAGAGAGAAATTTATACCAACAGAACCAAGAGAAGAATGCCGGCTAAGGGTATGAGTATCCACCGAAAATTCCCCGTGATCAGCAGATGCCACTTGATCAAGCATGCTTTCTTGAATTTGGAAAGCTTGAGTTTTCATCAAACCCTCACCTTTCAATCCTCGAGCTCTACCCTCCACCTCTGAGACATCTTTATTCATCGAACTAGAGCTGTTAATTGCACCATTGGGTTTAGGACCAGTCAAAATTGATGTTCCCTTGCTAACAGAGCCAGACTCCAACCTGTACAGGACCTTCTCATTGCTTGCCAAGCTGCCAGGATGCTCACCTTGCAGTGGTTTATAAGAATTAGAACCATAAGACCCCACTGACAATGCATTGTTCAAGCCTCTTTCCTTGCCTGAATGAAGAATGAACGACTGATCAAGAGAGCCTGATCCAGAATAGAGGCCAGATGATGCCCTATTGAACGATGCACAATTTCCTACATCCAAGGATTCTGTAGGTTGATGAACAGACTTCTGATTGAGGAGTTCCATTAATAACTGCTTTGACTTCTCATCATTGAGCCCATCTGACATCCATAGAGTTGGATCTTCAGAAATCATTTTAGCTTCCAACTCCCTTTTCTGTTGCTCAGCATTGATATGCAGCTGTTGAATGCGAGACTCCATCCAATCATTTCCATGTCGGTCATTTTTCTCAGACCAGTTGCCTTCAGTTCCATCAAAATGTGAAGTATGAAACTGGTTACTGCCTAGAGAGTGGTGAGGATTCTGTGGAATGATGCTGGGTGCATATTGTCCCAGTTGACCACCAGGTGGATTATGTGCACTAGATTCTTGCAATTCTAAAGCACGAGCACGGGCCATTGCATTAACAACATCCAGATTCATCCCCTGAGCAACATCAGGATAGGATATTGATCTCTCAAGTGGAAGTGAAGCAGGCTCATAAAGACCTAGCCTAAACCGATCTTGGAATGAAAGATTGCGCTCAAGGTGATTCAGCTGCTCTACATGAGACTGCCTCGGCTGCTGCTGCTGCTGCTGGTGTAATTCAAACCCTGACGACAATAAACGTTGTGCGTTAGCATGTCCTCTAAAAAACTGCTGATCAGCCTCATCCTCTGGCCAGATGGGACCACCAACAAGTCTCTTGTCCTCCATATTGGCCCTCTGCCTTAATGCCATAGACAACTGTCGAGACTGAAGCATCTCCTGCTGGAGAATTTGCTGATCCAATGATTGCATCTGTCCAAGCTGGGCCCGAGATATTAGTTCAGACAAATCTCTTGGATGTTCCTGTTGTGGTGGCAAGTGACCAAACTTTGTTTTAATAAGTTGCTCAAAAGATGGATCAACAGATCTTTGTTGATGATGAGACTGTTGCTGTAGCTCATGTAGAAGACGTTGCTCCAGTATCGCCTGATCAAGAGCATTATTGGCTCTAATTGGATCAATATGTGACTGCCCAAGACCTGCATCATGCATTTGTTGGCGCAACAATTGTTCAAGCAGCAGCTGTTGGACTTGAGATTGATGTTGTTCCTGCAAAAGCTTTTGCTGCTGATGCAACTGCTGCTGCTGTAATTGATGCTGTAACTGCATCTGCTGCCGTTGTACACTCAGGTTCAAGAAATGATCAAGGTCGGGTGTACTTCTATTAGCCAATAGCTGGTGATGGTGCATAAGATTCTGCTGGTGCATATGATGATCTAAGGTAGCTTCATTAGAGTGAGACAACAAATTCCGTTGTTGAAGTGCCTGATGATATTGTTGCGAGATGAGTTGATTTGCCAAATCAAACCTATTAGATTCTTGTTCAATAAGTGGCAGGGAATGAGCGACATTTGCATCCTGGTATACACCCTGGTCAGAATGCATACTTCTTCTGTAAACATCAAGCCAAGTCTCTGCATTGAGAGATGCTTCCCCCTTCCCAACAAATGGTCCAGTTCTTCCCATGCTTGAAGGAATGTTAGCTGACTTGGCATGTTTCAAATTTGTGACTTCAACTGGTTTCACATTCGTACCTTCCAGCTCAGACCACAGCAATCCAAAAGGGTGCAACTTATGTTCATTCTGAACGGGAACACTGCGATCAGTCAACTCGGAAGGTTGGCTGATAGAACTTACCAAAGGCAGTACCCCAGCAGAGTTAGGAATTTGATAACCACCATTTCCAGGCCTCCCAGAAAATACAATTTCTGAAAAACAGAGGAATTGTTATGACGAGTGTGTCAAGGAAAAAAAATAGCACATTACTAATAATACAACAAAAAGAAGACAACAAACCTTCATCCTGTGCAACAACATCATGAACGCCTTGACCCTTGGAATGTAAATGAAATGGTACTTCCGTCTCGGACATACCAGATGGAATGTGTTGATTTGAGAGGCTATGTAATTCAGCCAATGACCGATGAACCTCATTTGTTGTGGACGCATCATTCTTATCAAGAGAAGGATGCTTAGAAGGCAAATTGGCCTCCATTATTCCTCCTGAGACACCAGATTGTCCTGAAAGAGATTTCATATCAGCACAATCAACACTTCCCACTCTAATTTTCAAATGTGGCATAACCTTTCCCAACTCACTGAATGGGGTTCCTTCAGGGGCATCTGCCAACCGAACAGGCAGGTCCAACCCAAAGAAACCTTGCTCATACCACAAAATAATGTCAGCCCCGATAAATGGACCCTGAATAACCCCTTGAGGATCAAGATAAAACAAACTCAACTCCTCGGACTTCACATCAGAACTTATAGTTGCATTTTGCTCAGAGAAGGGAATAAAGAAAATAGCACTAGGATCATCAGGAAGCTTGGATCCGACATCAAAAGAATTTGCAAACTCAATTTCATTGAAGTTACGAGGCACTCTATGATCCGAATCTTCTCGCCCATTCACATTAACATTTAGCTGAGTACCAATCTCCATCCCAAGTTGGGAGGCTACTGTAGAAACTGTATGGGCCAATCCATCAGCGTTTGACATGGAAACAGCTGCATTGGACCTTTTTTCCTCTTCCTTATGGCTGATATATTTTCCTATTTAATAGAAATTAAAAATGAAAAAATGCTTTCAGCAACAAATGGACACTAAGCAATATCATATTTGTTGTCGGCAGATACAAAAAAGAAGATAAAGGATGTAAATACTAACCATTTAGGGCATCTCTCGTTGCAGGATGACTCCAAATGCTCCCGTCACTAGTATCTTGGCATGCATCATCATTAGTAACTTTTTTAGTGATATTAGCAATTTCTTCATCTGCAGTTGCTGCAAGGACAATCCATTTTGTAAATATATTGATTATCCCCCATAACTAAATAGAGGAAATGTAGGGAGAGTTTTAGACAAACAAGTACACGGTAGAAAAAACTTGAAGATCTAACTCAATACCTTCTACATCCTCAGATACTAAAGTGGAGTCCAGTCCAGTCTGATTTCTCTCTATCGAGTCAACATCTCCTGGATTAGATTTCAACAAAGATTAGTCCCTAGTTTAGTTTCTAAGGAGTTAACAGATGGACCAACGCCACAGCTACCAAATAGAAAATACCTAAAATACATTCAGTTGGCTTCTCCTTTTTCTGTGGAATGTATACAACCCCACTACTTGTGATCTTTCCCTTCCATATGTCACTAAGGATAGCCTGCACAATACAAACGGCACAGTCACATAATAACTTGCAGCACATTCATTGTCATCCAACATGTCAAGAAATTATTTGTTACCTCCTCCTCAGCATTCGGAGAAACAAACGCTAACGGTTCTACAGAACTAGGTTGAGTCACAGGCAGTAATTCATCCATGTGATCAGGCAGAGATGAGAACGATGGATCAAATTTCTGCCTCCTATATATGTCAAGAAGCTTACCCCTAGGGTAACAAAAAGAATAAGATGAGTATCTTGGTTTCCCAGGAACATTTTCTATCTTATCCAAGAATGGAACTCCAATGGGACAAGTAGATGATCTCCCAATAGTATTGGACCTTCCTCGTCCAACTGTAAATCCTAAATTAGACCCCCCATCTCCCCGGCCTCTCTCAAGAGTAAAACCGGGTGCAGCACGAGAGGAAGTTGAGCCAACAGAATGACTTTCCATCCTATGGCGAGGCCTCCATTTATCACGTGAATCGGAATCACGCTCAGAAGTAGGGCGATTGCCACTCACTGATTGACTGTCATTGCGAACATCTTCCTTATCAGCATCTGCTCGCTTGTCCATCCGTGATTCCTTTTCTTTGTCATCTGGTCCCCACCTCAATGTCCATTTGTTGTCACGTCGCGCATCATGACCAGAAGTACGACTATCATGCCCAGAAGTACGACTATCATGCCCAGAAGTACGACCATCATGACCAGAAGTGCGATTATCATGCCCAGAAGTACGACCATCATGCCATCTGTCCAAATTAGGTAGGACTCTAATCTCCATTGTCTCCTTGGTTGACATGCTATCAATGCGGCGCTCAGCTTTTCTGCGGCGACCACCAAGTAAGCCAGTTTCACGCTCTTCCTCTCGCCAACAGCGCCCACTTTCATTTTCAGAAGTATTTTTCCTCCAATCCTTCTTGTCCTCAGATCCATCTGGGCGCCAAACATCTTTCTGATTGAGATCAGTAGAGTTAGCAAGGGACACTGGCGTTGGAGCACGCACTTCCTGTTCCACGTTGAACAGAATACTTATCTACTGAAAAAAATAATGTACGGTCTATACAAGTGCAAATTCTTCCTAAGAATTAAATAGAAGTTACCATGTTAAGCCTACAAAAATATGGCATACAGTTACCAATACATCCTTGACCAGTATTGAATTTAGCTATAACAGGATTTAATTCAGACCATGTGTTAAGGGTAAGTTTTCTGTACAGATGAATAATAACAGAAGAAAGACCGTATTTTGAAAATTTTAAAGTATCAACCAAGACATAGTAAAAGCCGGTAGACATAGTAAAAGCCGGTAAACCTTAGTTCAAACTACGACAAAAAGAGGCTACCATTATCACTAGAAGCTAATCAAAACTAACCAACAATACTACAATCTTTTCTAACTTTACAAGCCTAGAGCAAGAGAGAACTTAACCAGGCTCATAACATCTTCTGTATGCCTATTAAAATTTCCACAAGAGACTTCTAAGATCAGCTAACAGCTTGAGAAATGGGAATTTAAATAATATTCCTATGGATTCAATATTAAATTTCGAACATGAAGGATACCTCAATAGCTTCAATCCCCATATTCAAAATATGATGCTATTGTGCAAGCTAAGAGGCTGATTGAATTTCTGGAAATCATTTTTATGAATAACTTCTCAATCTTATCTTTTAAAATAAATTTGAAGTTTAATTTTATAAAAATGATATCTTATGTTATTGTGTTTAAATTTGTTTCTTGTACACATAGATTTAATACAACACATTTAAATCAAGCTATACTGAAAAAAAAACTACAGTTATATATGAATAGTTAATTTAGAAAATATCAAATAAAACAAAACCAAATAGCCAAATAGTATTTCACCTGTTTCTATTGACTTTAGAAAAAATAATCGTGCCAAATAATTTTACCGTTAGATCTTTAAACTCAAAATTTATTTCTAGACTCAACAATCTATTTATAAACATGACTACAAAGAAACTCCATAGGCAGTCAAATCCTGACGGGCATTTCATCAGCTATCTCTGTGCTAAAATTAATATCTGACCTTAATCTTCAGATTTCCCATAAAGAGTTCCTCATCTTTCAAAGTAATGATTAGGAGAAGTTTGCTCAAGCATATTATCCTTTACCTCTTTCAAAAAGTTCAGGTGAAAACATCAAGGGGATCATCATATCTTAAAATAAATCAAATCCAAAAGATCACCTAAATAACTACAACAAGACAGACTATTTAATAGAACAAAAATACATGAGTTCAAAACTTCCCAGAAAATAAAACTCCATTAAAGTTCTTCAAATGAAATTATGTATACAAAATAGTTCAAATACAAAATTGAGACAATAATGCAATTTATCTATTAAAAAAAATTCTATTAAATCATAAGCAAGATGTTTTCTCATCTCTACAAGAACATAACACCGATTCATTAAAATAATGCTTTGGGTGAACACAAACATAATATAAAGTGGCTAGACAACTCCTTAATTTGAAACTCACCTTTTACAGACATGTTTTCATAGACTTTGTTGTCAAGAAAAAAACATTGTAGAATAAATGCTTACAAAGGGTTCAGGGAATTTAAACTTATCAATAAAACTTCCCCAACGACAGAAAGGAAAATAAATGAAATAATGCCAAACAAGTATTACCATCTTAGCTTCACTTGGTTTGGCATATAGCCATTGAGGGGACAAGGGTATGTTGTTCTCTGATGCCACTGGGTCTGCATTGTTTGACTATGCATGTTAGCATTGTCACGTTCACAGACTAAACGATAAAACTCAGAAAATTTTAAGATAGGTAAAAGCTACCTTTTGACTCATCAAGGAAGGCCGTGAGCACCTTCTCCTCATCATTCCCTGCAGAAGATTACAGTAGCATATGGAAACGTGTATTTGCAACATTAGTAAGCCAATAAATATATAAAGCAAGAATCACTAAAGTGGCTGCATATGTTCCTAAACCGTGGGTGAAATAAAGATGTAGAAATTGCAAGAATCGACCATCTCAACATATTAACGAGAAAACAAGAGGGAGAAAAATAAGGATTGCAAAAAGTGGAACAAGAAACTAACGAATACAAAATGAAAGGAAGAAAGGAAAACCCCATAATTAGTCCCCACAGTCATCCCTTCAGTAAAGATTACAACCCCATCACATAAACAACTTCAAGTACGACACAATAAACATGTTTGAATTCCAGAGGACTGGGATAGGTATCGTAAAACAACAAACATCTAGACAAAGATCAATGATTCGCTGAACAGCACAACATAAACTGCAGTACATGAAAATTCACCCCTCCCCCATCCCGTTACCGTAGCACCAAAAATAGATGTAAACATTATAAAAACTCAGGCAAAGCACCAAATCCGTAAAGCAACAGCGAACAAGCATAAGCAATCAATGAAAACAGTACAAAATTGAATTCAAAACACAGAAAGAAAGCCATAGGATCTGGGAACTCCAATAAAGAAATCGAAAAAAATGGTCGAGAGATTAACATTGTAAACCCTAATTCATGAACTGGAAACAGAAAGATTCAAATCCCGAACCAAAACCAGACGGCTGAGATCAAGAAACAAAAAGCAGACATTGACTCGAACGAATTGAATCCAAGAAGGCGCGGGATCAAATAAAAGCAAAGCAGCGTAAGCGGCAAGAAAGAGAAGACAACGAATAGAATTCAGAAACACAGATAGATATATATACGGAGAGTGTTGTGAGTACCTTTGGGCGTCCAGGAGTGATCGGAGGGTCGGGAGGAGAGAAGATCGTCAGGGAGACCGAAGTTGCCGTCGGCCATGTGGGAGCGGAGATCGAAAGCAAAGGCCGGATTTGATGTGTGGAGGGAGGGAAGGAAAGGAGTGATTTGCAGAGAGAAGCAGGAGAGAAGAGAAGAGAAGGTTCGTATGTATGAGAAAATCTAGGGGTTTGGGGAGAATGGCGAAACTGTTGCAGAGAGAGAGAAGAGAAGAGAAGAGAAGAGAAGAGAAGAGAAGAGGAGCGAAGAGAGAGAGAGAGAGAGAGAGAGAGAGAGAGAGAGAAGGTGCGACTTGTGAGTCTGAGAGAGAAGGAAAAGGGTAAGGCAGGGTTTGGGTTTGGGTTTGGGTTTGGGTTTGGGTTTGGGTTTGGGTTTGGGTTTGGGTTGGGTCTGTGTTTCTTCTTTTTTTTTCTTTTTTTTTTTTTTTTTCTTTTTTGAAAGTCGCAATATTTATAGTCATTACATTTTTTATTTTATATTTTTATTAGTTGGGCTACTGATACATGGGCTTCGTTCAGTTGTTGTGTAAGTGGGCTTGAGCGGCCCAATGAATCGGCCCTTCTGTGAAACTTACAAGACAAACCCCCAAGAAAAGAAAAAAGAAAAAAGAAAAAAAAAAAAAAAAAAGTAAAATTATATTTGCAATCTTTGGCTTTATCGTTGGTTGTACAACTATTTACTGAAACAAATAGAATAAATGTATTGTTAAGTAAAAAGAGAATAATAAGGTAAAGACAAAATTGGGTGTCAAAATCAAGAGTTTATGTCAAAATAAATACTGTTGTTCATTGATTTAGTAGGTGCATGAATTTTCGAACCGGAAAAGGGAATTGTATGGAAAGAAAGTCAAATTGATGAAACAATTTAGTTTATATTTTATTATTATTATCTGGGCTAATAATCTTTTTTTGTAAAACATAAAAATAAAAATAAAGTAATCTTGGATTCTTGGCTATCTATCTTATACCAAATTGTTACATTTATTCATAAAACGACAAGAGACAGAAATAAAATTATATTAACAAAATATATAAGCTATCTATACCCCCATTTCTATTTTACAACATAATCTACACAAAGTCATAGTTGTGTTTTTATTACTTTAGTATGATTAGGCCTCCAATCGTACAACTCCATGAACAAGACGTAGCAACGAAAACATAGGAGGAGGATACATCTCCAATTTTCATTAACCCCTTTTTTTTCTTTTTCAAATAAGTTGCATATGGATCTTGCTAAACCCATCCACTAAAACCAATTCGATTGTTCAAACACAGGCCTTACAAAAAAAAGAAAGAAAAAAAAAACACTATACTAATAACCATCTCACACTCCCCATCATCAAAGAACACAAATCCTAAAAGTCAAACCCACAAAATACGCATAAAAATAAAAATAAAAACCTCACGTTTAATTCCCTGGAAGAGAGGTTGAGAATCAGAAGTGGAACTGATTTACAATGAGAGACGAAGAAGAACCAGGACTCGGAAGATGATAAGATCCAATTCTCTTCGGAGTAGGATGTCCACATCCACACCGGACATCGGCGGCACCGTCGTCCATTTCCATCAGCACTCCGTAAAAACTCTCCACATCGCACGGCAGCGACAGCGGCGCCTGGCAGTTATATCCGTACTCCGCCTCCGCTTCCTTCAACAACGATCGGAACAGAGGATGATTCGCATACTCTGTTCTGATCACAAATCTCTGCCTCTCCGCTCCGACGTACACCGTGAAACAGCCTTCTGGTGCCACTCTCCGCTTCCGTCGGAAGCTCCGCCGCCGTTCCTCCTTGTCCTCGTCTTCTTCGCCGGAGATAACCTCCAGGCGTGGCCACGATTTCGTCTTTCTCGTTAAGAATCGTTTGATTCCGGCGGAGGACGGTGAAGTTCTTCTCCCTCGGCCGAACGACTTGCAACGCTCCCAGGTTTTCAAGATCAGCCCCTTGTTCTTCACTTTCTCTCTACTAAGATCCATGGATAGAAGGAATGAATAAGCTAGCTTATCTCTAAATGAAAATCCTCCGAATCAAAACGCAATAAGATGAATAGAATGGAAATTGAATTGCTTTCGTCGATTTCGAAGGAAATTAGCCTCGATCGTAGACCAAAAAAAACAGAATCTTAACCCGCGGCTTCATTGTGTTACGCATCGTGATTAACGAAAAATCAACTCGATGATGTTCATGGAAAAGAGAAAAATGAACAAGGAAGAAGGCTGATAGTGAAAAATGCTCGCAGATTCTGAAGAAAAAGAAGAGAAAATTGAAACTCCGGTGTTCTTCTTGGATTGATTGAAAATGGCGTGTGTGTGAAATTGAAGGGAGGAAGAAGAGGTTTATATACAAAGCCAACCCGAAATGGAATTTTAATATCTTTACAATTTCCTTTTCCAATTTGTCTTTCTTTCTTTCTATTTTCTTTTTTAATTTAAATTACTGATATTATTTTAGATGACATCACTCGGTTGTCAACTGCTGTGTCACTTGGTGCAAATTGGAAATAAAATGAAATGATTAATACATTACAAAAATATTAATTATGTGCGTTGTTATATTTTAATGAAGGTGGATTTGAACAAATATTCTTGGTTTTTGGTTTTCTTTTCCAGCTTGGATAGGTTGAATTTGAATTTAAGAGAAAAAAAAATGTGATAATTATTTTGTAATTCAATGAATATGGCTACATATTAAAAAATAAATAAATAAAAAAGATTAGAATTTTCGGTTCCTATGTTCATGAAATAGATAATAAATATTTTGGAAGTTTTTCCATTAATAAGAACAAGTAGTTTGAAGTTGTGTTTCCGTCGAGTTGCTTTCACAATAGCCTTTAATCTGACTTTTACATGAGATTGCTACGTGTTTAAGGGGGAAACGTGCCTCTAGTTTTTTTAGATTATAGCCTCTAAAATTTAAAATTGTAAACAATGTTAATTAATTTTGTCGTCTTTAATATACATGTCTTTTGTCATCTCATGACATTGCATATTGAAAATGTGACGCTACCGATAATAAAAAAAATTAATCTAATCATGTCACCAAATTACTCTACAATTTTAATATTTTGCAATTAACCCCTTATATATATATTATCATTGACAACAGAAATTCTGGGAGAAATATGAAAGAAATGTCGAGTATAGGTAGATAAATACTAATATTGCTGATTTATAATTAATGTTTTTTTTTTTAATAATTAGGATTCAGTGAAGGATAAGGATAAGGATAATTAATTGGTTATTAATTGGTCATCAATAGTTCACTGGAACTTGCGTTGACAATTTCCACAGACGTGAGAGAGAGGGAGAGAGAGATGTTTCATCAATGTCAATTTGAAAATAGAAAAATATAGAAGAAATAAATTGATAAAACATTGAGCATAATGAGATATAAATAAACAATTAAAAAATCATTTAAAAAGTCCAACGCGTATTATTTAAATTAAAAAAAAAAAAAAGCATTAAAAGTCCAGGTTAGATTGTATGTGACCAAAGAAGTAGAGAGAGTTAATTGTGACATATGGAAGTATTTTAGTCAAATTATATAAAAATAAAAAATTAGGAAATTATCCACAATAAAGGATTTTAATTATTCTTAAAAAAATGAATTTTATTATACCTAGTTTTTAACCGCTTTACTCTTTTAACATGTTTGCAGTAACAAATTTAGGAAGTTAAAATTAAAAAAGTTTGATGGTTATAGTAAAATACATAATACCCTAGGATTATAAATATTATTTATAAAGAAAGAGTTTGAAACTGATGGAACCATAGTTGACTTTATATTGAAGAAGGAATTAAAAAAAAAAAAAAAAAAAAAAAAACAGCATGAGTTAATCATACTAAATTATTAGATCTATATATTATGATTTTATAGACAAATTACATGGCATAATTGTTTAGGGTAGAGAGGGAGAGGGGAAAAGAGTATTAAAAAAAAAGGCACACAAAAATAATTGAAAGAACAGCATTATTTTGCCTCACCATGCTTTTATCTTGTTTGTATTGGACATAAAATTATTATATGTCACTATTATAGTTCAGCTTTTAATTCTAATTTATGATGGTGATTTAAAAGGAAGGTGATGAGTGTTAAACGAACACGACTCTCCACAATGGTATGCATAAGCTCTCATGGCTTTGTTTTGGGCTTCCCCAAAAGGCCTCGTACCAATGGAGTTAGTATTCCTCACTTATAAACCCATGATCATTCTCTAAATTAGCCGATGTGGGACTTCCATCATCCAACCAACCGTGAGTAGAATGCCTTTTTGGATTAAGTTCCACAGATCTGCCCTAAATATATCAATTTTTTTTTTTTTTTTTTTTTTTTTTTTTTTTATAATGAAGCTAAATTAAGTTTCCATTTCTCTATACAGAAACGAGACACATGAAAATCAATCTGATACATAAAACCCCAACTGTATCTCGGGAAAAGAAAAGAAAAAAAAGAAAGAAGTTGCTCCAACAAGAACAACTTCAACTTTGTTAGAGAAAGAGAAATTAACAAAAAAAAAAAAAAAGAAAAAAAAAAGAGAGAGCATTATTTAGAATAAAATTACATCTAAAGCCACAAGGCCCCGGCTTCCTTGAGAAGAGGGACCAAAGTTCCATTGATGTGAGAAGCCATAACTCTGTCCATAGAGCCCACCAGCTTTCCGCCAATAAAGACGACCGGCACCGGCGGTGCGGTGGGTCCGACGAGCCTCATCAAAGCCCTTTCAATTTCTTTTCCTCTGGGGTCGTGGTCGAGCTCGTACACGGTTGGGCTCACTCCCATACCGCATAGCAGGCGCTTGAGGGCGTGGCACATGCAGCAGCTGCTGACGCTGAATATCACCACCGCGCTCTCTGCCGCAAGCCGGAGTACACGGTCCACTGGGTCTCTGGCTGCAGTGGGCGGCATGTAGTATTCCCATGAACGCTCTGCCTGGTAATGCATCATTTTTTGTTTTTGTTTTTTGTTTGTAGTTTTGCGTGCGTGTGGTGAGTGAGGAAAAGGGAATTTTTGAGATTTGGAAATGGTGGTGGGGGGATGTGGGGTTTATATAGGGGAGACTGGAAAGGATGCACTTGGAGTTGGTTGTTTTGTTGGAGAAATATATGTTTTATTGTGGAAGGAATAGGTTAGAAATAAGTTAAAAAGGAATAGGAAACTGATGGGGGGCGGGGGGGGCAAAGGTAGTAATAAAGAAGAATTTGTCTGTTGTTGTCGCGAGGCGTGGGAGGGAGCTGTTCCTCATGTTTTGCTTTCAAAAAATGACTGACTCTGTACTCTCTCTTTTTCTTTTTAAATTTTCTGGGAAAATTTAGAATAGGGTGTCAGAATTGAAGGCGGCTGAGGGGATTCAGTTGTCTACACTACAGAATACAGAAGAACAAAAAAACTAAAAAAGAAAAAAAAAAAAAAGAAATGTAATAGACGGCTGTGTGTGTCCTTGTTGTCGGCTTCTTTTCTTCTTTTGTGCATTCATGCAGAAAAAGAAAAGAAGAGGCTTTTATTACAGCAACAGAACCAGAAGATGAAGATGAATCTCCCCTTCTTCTAACATTTCCTCTTTTGTCTTCAATATCTTATGGTGTTTCAGATTTTTGTTACATCTAATCTAACAATTTCCTTCTCACCCACTTGCTTGTTTATTCTTTATAATCATATTTCCTCAACTTAAGAAAAGAACCATGACATTATATGGAGGATAAAGAATAATGGGAAAAGAAAAAAAGGAATGTAATAATAGAATAATGAACATTCGGAATTCATATAATTGATAGTATAATTGTGGAATGGCAACTCCAATTAATTCAACTCAATCTCATATTATGTATTTAGTTGAAGAGAAAGAGAGAGAGGAGGTTTGTAGGGAAGCGCCGAATGCCGGCGCAGGAAGAGGAAGCCCTAATCAAACCCTATACTATATACTATACTCTCCCCCACACTTGCACTCTTTTTAAAATACCTCTCAACCATCATGCTTTAGAGTTTAATTTCCAAATATATTTTAATTAATTTTAATGCTGCTGCTTTCCCCTTTTTTGTTCCCCTGTCTCACCATTATACACTTTCTTTTTTCTTTCCTATGATTTTTATGTCATTTATCTATGCATCATTTCACATCACACAAAATTGCTACCCTGGGTTCCCTCAATTTTTGATTCAACTCTATTTTTACTTGCCTTATACTTTTTTCTCCTTTTTTTTTTTTTTTTTTTTTTTTTTTTGTATAACACAAGAACATTTAGTTAAATTTTAAATATAGCAACATTTAATTAAAATATAGCAACATTTTTTTTTATAACACAAGAACATTTAATTAATTGATTGAATTAAACAAGTATACCTTGAAAACTTATGTTAGTCTTTGTAACTATTGACTTAAACTCAAGACCAATGGAAGCCTGTGGAAAGAAAAAAATTTAATCTATTTTATTTATTTATATTGGATGTATTAAATATTGAATTTAAACACAATACATCAAACATAAATTTTAACGTTCCAAATTAAATGTATTTTTATATTTTTATATTTAATATATTAAATACGTACTTCAACCTTTTTCAAATTAAAAAAAAAAAAAAATGAACTGGGAAAAAGTGATGAACAAAAAATGAATTCTAACTTTCTACCATGGCCTTTTTAGTAAAGAGTTTTAGTTATGTAAAAATAAATAAATAAATAATAGTTGGGAGTTATACTAACATGAGCATTGTAGGGCTCAAAGCTTGGGCTTTTGGTTTCCTTGAAAACATGAGGACGCTTCCATTTTCCATTTGCATCGCATTCATTCATGTACACTCTAATAGCAATACTTTTGGTTATGGTATGAAAACCAAAACCAGAACCAAAAAGTGAGGAAGAAGAAGACGTCAACACTACACAAGACTTGCCCAAGGAAAGATACCACTGATGGGAATTGGGAAGAGGAAGAAGAAGACGAATGGTAAACTTTATATACCGATGGGAATTGGGAAAGGATGGTTCTTAGAAGGTGTGGGAAAGTGGGATATTGGTGGAGATGGGAATCTTTGCGATTGTCGGTGGATTTTTCCTTTTCCTTTTCCTTTTCCTTTTCCTTTTCCTTTTCCTTTTCCTTCGTTGTTGTTTAATTACAAATATTTACTTACAATATACCTACTTAGCTAATTTTATGTGATGGGTCACAAATAGTTAAGCCACCTAACCAATATTTTTTCATGAACATAGCATATTTAAGGTTTTTTCTATCTTTCTTAAATTGTTGCTTAAAAGTTTTGAATGGTTCCATAAATTGATGCATTGTTGGTTAGAGCAATCCATTACAATAAACAGTTTCAAAGAAAGGAATTTTCAAAAAATGAAAAGCTAAGGAAAATAAGTTGTTAAAAGGGGGAGTGAGAAGAAGAGCAAGAATGTAGGGGAAATAAATAGATCTAGCTACAAAGATCCCTTTTTTTTTCTTTTTTTCTTTTTTTTTTTTATTAAAAATCACTGCTACTGAATGTCTTCACTTATTCCGAACACCAAACAAAAATCAATCACTCAAATATATACTTTGGAAATAAAAGAAAAATGAGAAATGAAGGGGATGGTGATGGCGATGGTGGACATTGTGGCGATTGGTGGATTTGAAATCAGCGTCAGAAGAACGCGAAAAAAAGAAAAGAATTGAGGAACAGATAATTTAAGTAAAAAAAAGAAAAGAAAAAGTGAAACTTCCAATAAACAAACACATCAGTTGAATGTGGAATCCGCCGCCAGTCCCGCCATTTGACGTCGCTCTTTTATCAGTGCTTCAATTCAACCCTCTTTCCATCGCCTAACAACACCACCCATCAAACCCATTCAGGGGAATGATGCATAATTGGATCACTATTCAAACATTCATAGCGTACACACACGCACAGTAGCTGTGAATTGAGATGGGATTTTTTCCGCTCATTTTTTATTCTGTTTGTGTTAATTGAATAAATGGGGTTGCTGTAATTACATGGGCGTGCCCGATGCCGAGTAGAGTTCAAACCAAAGCCGGCTCTTCTCCTAACTCCTTTTCATTTTCACTGTACACACCCAGTCAATCAATCTATCTCACACGAAACCTCGCCTATTCGCCTACCACCCTCGCCCTCGTCTCTTCAACATCCTGTATTCGCAGTTCTACACGTTCTTCTACTTCCCCTCTCTCTCTCTCTCTCTCTCACTCTGCCTTCTTCTTCGTTTTTCACCTACCCGATCGGGGGGAAGGTTCTGTGGATGAGACCCTTGACGTGATTTCTTTGTGACAATTCGATTGGATTGGGTTGTGAGTTTGTGATCGAGTCTGGGAGCCTTTGAGATCAATTCTTCCATTTCCTTTTTGTGTTTTTGGGGTGTAGTAGAAGGATTTTGAAGATTGGGTTTTTGATTTGAGGATATGGGCTGTTTTCCCTGTTTCGATTCGAGGGAAGAGGAGAAGCTGAATCCCGAAAAGGAAAGCGATGATGGTAAGCAACACCATCCAATGATTCCACCCAACATTGCCAAATTGCCTTCTGGTTAGTTTCTTTCTTCTTCTTCGTTCTTGATCTCACTAGACTCTCTGCAAAATCTGCGTGTTCTTGATCTAGTTTATACGATTCTTCGTTGTTGTTCCTTTGCTTGCTTCTTGTTAGTCTATCAAAGGCTTTGATTTGGTGGAGAAAAATATATGGAGCTGCTACTATCAGTGGACCCCAGCAGATTTTGTTAACTTTGATGCACTTGTGTTCTTTTGGTTTGAGGAATCATGGTGAATTCTGTAGTATCATGTATCTGAGTGATAGGTTTGTAATAGATAGATAGGGATCAGAGTCGCAATCAATTATTTGTAAGGTGACTAAATCTGGCAATCGTGTTCATCCAAATTTTTGTATTCTGCATCAATCATGTTTGTATGATAGCTATTAGGGTTTTGCAGTGTTAGATTCTTTCACTTTGCACTGGTGACTTCATCATATTTTCTCCTTATGGAGTTTTAATACCTCAAAATCCTTTCATCCTAAACCTTGGAATGGGGTAGGAAGACTGCCCTTTGTTCTGATGGTATGTTTGCTTGCAGGAATAGACAAACTTAGATCAAAAGGCAATGGTGGTTCCAAAAGGGAACAGCAGAATCCCAAGGATGGGCCTCTTGTCAATATTTCTGCTCAAACATTCACTTTCCGGGAGCTTGCAATTGCAACCAAGAATTTTAGACCTGAGTGTTTTATTGGGGAAGGAGGATTTGGACGTGTATACAAAGGGCGCCTCGAAAGCTCAGGCCAGGTTATGCGTCTATGTTTTTAAAGCATCAAATTAATCCTTTAGGTTATCAATCTACACAATACGACCAAATTGTTTCTTCTACCAAGTACAGGCAGATTGTTGCATTTATCCTTGATTTTTGTGAAGTGGGAGGGATGGAAATAATTAGTTTTGATTTCCAAATAGTCCCCTTTCAATACAAATTTCTGATTTATACTTGTTGTTGCAGATTGTTGCTGTAAAACAGTTGGATAGGAATGGTCTTCAAGGAAACAGAGAATTTCTAGTGGAGGTTCTCATGCTTAGCCTTCTACATCATCCAAATTTGGTGAATCTGATTGGTTACTGTGCAGATGGGGATCAACGGCTTCTTGTATATGAGTTCATGCCTTTGGGATCATTGGAAGATCATCTTCATGGTAAAGTTTTCTGCTGACTTGAAAACCTATAATTATGATGAACTATATATATATGTGTGTGTGTGTGTGTGTGAATAATTTTGTCAGAAATTATTTTTTATCCAACACTCTACAATTTAGTTAGAGGTTCGAATTCTTGCATGCTTTTTCTATTTTTCTATATTCTTGTATGTTAATTTAGGTCTGGTCTAAACTCTCATCTATGCACTTTTGTGATTCTTACTACTTTTCCATTTTGCTTGTTAGTTTACGATTGGATTTAGTCTGGAAAGTAATATTGGAATGGGGTCGAGTTGAGACTGGATTTTTGTTGATTCTTGGAAAATAACATCTTCTATCACTTTAATTAAGATTGCCGTTTAAATTCAAGGATTCTCAGCCTACATCAAATTGTAGCTAGATTACTAATTGCCCTAAAGCTAGACCCTTCTATCTGATGAAAGAGCGTGCTAGTAGTTAGACCAGGGGACTACTGGGTTGAAGTACAGTTTCATGTTATGAGCTGAAATAGATTTTATGGATCCACGCTACTTATTTGAGTTATAACGTGCAATTCAACAGATACCGATGAAATTGAAACAAACCCTTTCATTTTAGTTCTTGGAAGTTATGGACATAAATTTGTATTTAACCAATGACTTCGCATATGAAAGAGGACCTCTTGTTCACTTATTTGCTCTGTTCATAACTATGAATTGCTTCCAATGTTATTCATTCTTATGAATTTGTAAGAATGTCTACTCTGATTCACCTGCAATGAAATGAAGCTCAGGGGCTGCTATTTGATCCTATCGTCAATGTAACTGCTATTACTAAAATTATGTGCATATTATGTGAAATTACCTTGTAGAAATGTCCATGAAAAGAGTGTTGTTACTGTTACATGCTTGATCATATATACATCATTTGTTTAATAAAAATAGGAGTAAGGTAGCAGTGGAGTAAAAGTCAATTGAAAAGAGAAATAATAACAAGTAGATTAAGTTTTTAATATTGTCATTATTGAAATTACTTTAGAATCAGAATCTAAATGTAGAGAACTATGATGATGGATGTTGTTTTTACTGATGAATGAAATTTGGTGTGAGACCTACAAAAAAGTAGATAGAAAATGGGATAAAATAATACTAAAAAGAAAAGATGGCAGTAGTAAGTTCCGCACTAAAATGGGAGAATTAGAATAACATTCCTTATCCTCTCAAAAAGAATGAACCAATAGGAATGGTTCTTAATGTTTTTATTCTTAGCTTAGGGCTTACCAATTTGGACACATGCTGTCTTCCTTGTTAAATGTTTACCTTCTGATAAAGCTCTCTCTCTCTCTCTCTCTCTCTCTCTCTAAGGATGTCTGTAATTCTTCTTACTTTATACTGCCAATTGGAATGGGATTCTGCAATCTTCTTGGACTTAGGGATAGCTTCTTGTTCTCCCTTGTTCTAACTGTCTCCATGACCAATGTTATTTTACTTCTCAAGAAAACTATGCATATTTTTTAGCCTTCTTCGTCGCAGATCGATGACAAACTTAGTTTTGTTTTTTATTTTCTTAATCAGAAATTCCACCTGATAAGGAACCCCTAGATTGGAACACAAGAATGAAAATAGCTGCTGGTGCAGCCAGAGGCTTAGAGTACTTGCATGACAAGGCAAACCCTCCAGTTATTTATAGAGACTTCAAATCCTCCAATATATTACTTGATGAAGGATACCATCCAAAGCTTTCTGATTTTGGCCTTGCCAAGCTTGGCCCTGTTGGAGATAAATCTCATGTTTCCACCAGGGTCATGGGAACTTATGGTTACTGTGCTCCCGAGTACGCCATGACCGGACAATTGACCGTCAAGTCTGATGTTTATAGTTTTGGTGTTGTCTTCTTAGAGTTGATAACTGGACGGAGAACCATTGATAGCACCCGGCCCCAAGGAGAACAGAACCTTGTCACGTGGGTAAGCCTGATGATATGTGTACTGATTTTTTAGGCATGTTCAACGGTGTTTTGTTGCATGCTAATTATAGTTACTCTTTGTTTTACGCAATGCAGGCACGCCCATTTTTTAACGACCGCAGAAGATTCTCAAAATTGGCTGATCCACAGTTGCAGGGGCGGTATCCCATGCGAGGTCTGTACCAGGCTCTAGCTGTGGCATCCATGTGTACCCAAGAACAGGCTGCAGCCCGTCCGCTGATTGGAGACGTGGTCACTGCCCTGTCATACTTGGCAAATCAATCCTATGATCCAAGTTCTCCTTCAGGTACTGCTGCTGCTGCTCAGAGAGGTTCTGGTGATCGGGACGAAAGACGGAACAGAGACGAGAAAGTTGCAGTAAAGAATGAAGAAGGGGGAGCATGTGAACGAAGGTGGACATTGGATGGTCCGGGGAAGGACGAGTCCCCAAGGGAGACTGGTAGGATTTTGAATAAGGATTCAGAGAGAGAACGTGCAGTGGCTGAGGCGAAGATGTGGGGAGAGAATTGGCGAGAAAAAAGGCGACAGAGCGCACAAGGCAGTTTTGATGGTTCGAATGGGTAAGTGATGGAGTTAGAGGAAGAGATGCACAAGGCATGAGCAGGTCTGTTACCTTGTCTCCTTCCTTCCTTCCTTCCTTCCTTCCTGCACTATGTTTGGTTGGGTTGGTCGGGGAAGAACGAATAAGTTGGAATGTTAGGAGGGCTTATTCAGGCTTCTATATCATCATGGTGAGCAGCAAGGCAATTGATGTAGGGGTTGGGTTGTTCCTTGGGGACTTGGTCAGTACTTTTTCTGAACTTTGTTGGGTTAAAATTTTCCTGTTTTATGAATTCCATTAACCCTACACACGAGGAAGAAGAAGAAGAAGAAGAAGAAGAAGAAGAAGAAGAAGAAGAAGAAGAAGAAGAAGAAGAAGAAGTAAAGGCAAGCATGGTGGAGGAGAATGTAGAAAGAGAGACTGAGAACGAAGGAAAAGGAAAAATAATTGAAAAGGTGAGGGTTGGGTTGTTTGATTTGCTTATGTCCTGTATGATCAACTCTGCAGAGTACAACCAAAGAGATAACACAAAACTATTTGAATCAGCCAATTTTGGTACTCTCTTCTTCTCATAATGGGGGATGTGATGGGTGAGCGTGGAATCATTTCATAATCATTTAACAATATTATTACTATATAATTAAATGTGCAAGGACACAGAAAAAGAGACGAAAATGGGATGTGATTAATAGTTGATATATAAGAGAAGAAATGAAGCAAAGGTAACAATAATAGCAGTAGTAGGTAAAAGGAAAGGGCCATTGTTGCTGATGTTATCAACATCATCATCATCATCATCTTCTTCTTCTTCTTCACTCCACTCCCAAATGGTATAGAAATTACAACAACAACAACAGAAAGTTTGATGATGATGATGTAAGGTAGAACTAAAGTGGAGATTGATTAATATTGCTTTTGTCACAGCTGATTGCGGTTTCATGAAGTTGTTCCTCCTTTATTATTATCATTACATCCTTTTGTGCGTCATTTCCGTTGGCCTTCACAGGATGAACCTCAGCTACCACTGCTCTGCCTTTTACTTCCTCTGCTACCTTCTCTTCTTCCATTCTTCCCTTTCTGTAAATTGCATACACCACCATCTGAACCAACCCCAATACAAACCCCACCACGTTTGGAATCTGTCCCAAAAGTACAAAACCATAGTCAATACCTTTTCCAGTTCAGTTCTAGATTAAATATACATTTGATATCAAACAACACTTACGGCAACGCATATGTCGTTCAAGAAAACACCATAAGCAAACCACATTATGGCACTCAATGTAAGGAAGAATGAGAGTGTAAATGGCATGTACTCAACGCTCTTTGTTC